>NC_000085.6:25907346-26072346 GCF_000001635.26 Mus musculus
CCCACTAAAGGACAAACATCAGGCCAAGGGCTGTCTCTCAGTGGGGAGAGTTGTTTTTATAAGATAGCAGGGCCTTGTTCTAAAATTCCCAAAGGCCTTCACTGTGATTCACTTATGGGGGCGTGGCAGAGGCTCCAAATATCATCCTTATCTGCCCTCTGTTCCAAAAACAAAACTTAGTTTTTTTTTCTGTTCCTAATCTCTGATGTGCTTTCTATGTATCAAAGAATATGGGTTGGGTTCCTTTGTTGCCTTTGTAGATTTAAAAGCTACCCTAAATTAATGAATTAGATTTTTTTTTTAAGTTAAAGATTGATTTGAAAATTTGGAGTTCAGTTTTAGAGATCTTCCTTCTGGAACCTCCCAGGCTCTATCATACAATTCCATGGATCCAGGCTCGGGTTATAGTCCCTCGTGGTCTTGCAGCTTACGTCTATATATGTCAACCACCTTCACAGTTGTATTTGTGGGGTGTCAGGGTCCTGGTTCCTGTTCTTCTCAAATACCTTCCAGATGTCACAGTTCCACCACATTTCCCACCTCTCCTCAATAAACCGATTGGTTCAGCTCCAGGTGAAAACAGGCTCCTGCTTCGAGGCTCCATGTGTGCAGGGATCTTTGGCACCTGCAGGGGAAGACTCTGGAGTTAGCAAGGGACTGTCTAAAGGTGAGGCCAGCATCATGGTCAAGTGTGTTGTTCTCACCCTGTTGTTTTTCTAGGACTTGCCCCTGGTGGTTATCTGTCCGTATCTTTCCATAATCTCTGCAATGTGATTTTTAAATAGGGGTTATCATGTACTAATGTGACACCAATGTGTCTTTAGTATTGATCAGCGCAGGGGAAGAGGTTTTCAGGGAATGCTTTGCTTTACTGACCTGTTCACTAAACAAAATCTCATAGAGACTTTGCAGTATTTTCCCCCCTCAACTGAACTCAGTCGGTTTTGCAGGGAAGGTTCTCAGGCTCCTCCCCTCTAGTGATGTGAGTTTATCTTCTTCACCAGCGGCTGACAGCTTTGCTGAAGGACGAGCTCACGAAAGTTCGTATTATTTGGTTTGATAATATACACACTACTTTAAAAATGTATTAGATCTAGAAGGTTAGATAATAGGACAGTGTAACAAAGTGACTTCTTAAAACTGGAACTCTTAGAGGTGATGATTTTAAATTTCTGGAAAGAAGTGCAGAATGTTTGAAGGGACCCTCACTCAGGTTGTTTACTTCCTTATTTATCTTGCAGAAAATTCCCTATACCTGTCTTCTCTCTCCTCAACTTCGGGCCCTAGAGCTTATGGAATTCTCCCACCCTCTTATCAGTCCTAAGTATATCTTTGGAGTCTCTCCAAGATTCTGCTAACCCATCTCCTAATCTGTCAAATTCTCAGGAGCTGAGCTCCTGGCTCAGAGCCCCGACTCTCTACAAAGTCTTCAGGTTAAGAGAAGGGAAAACCTGTGACCTGCCCGGCCCCTTAGTGTGACAGTCCCACCAAAGGGCGGTGTCTAGAGCCATTATAACAAACTCTAGGGAGGATTATGGTAGGCCACATGCACCCAGCATCCCAGGCAGGCTGTTGATACTTTTGGTAAGCATTGCCAGGTCGTTTGATCTTTCACGTGAACGTGTATGTGTCTGTGAGAGGAAAGGTGGGAGGGCCAGTCCACTAAGAAGGTAATTATTTATTTTTAAATCTAGCTTTTTTTCCCAAAAATAAAAATATGTACTTGTCAAACCCAAGGATCTGAGTTTTGGTTTAGAAAAGCATCAAGGAGCTAACTGAACTTAGACGGCCAGTGCTCAGGACTGCCTCAGCATAATTCCTATTTATCTGCACCGACAGACACGGAGTTTCTCATAGGAGCTTTGGCATGAGAAGCCTGTATGGCCAAACACACTAAAATGACCTGGGTGGGGGAGAAGTCCCAAAGGGCTTCATTTTTTGTTAAAGTGAGTATGTTTATGGGTCTTATTAAGGTCTTTGATCATAAAAAGTAACTGAAACATTATTTTTTTCCATGAAAGAATTTACAAGTGGCTTCCTCTTCCCTTCCCATCATGCACAACTACATATGAGGTTCTCTGCAGGTAACAAAACTGGGGCTTCTTGTGGCTCCAAGTCTTAATCCTATTAATAGATCCTATATATTTGAAGTTTTCCTCCCAGGAGTTGAGCTGAATGTGGGTTTATTTTTGTTTGTTTGTTGCTTTGGCTTGCTAGCTGATGTGCTTGGTTGGCCAATGGCATTGGCCACAGCAAGCCAAGCCTTGGTCAAGGAGTTCACGATGCCCTGCACACTCATCCTGAATCCTCTGAATTGAGTAGGAGCATAGAACTGCTCCTTCTTGCCTCTGCCTGCCTTCCCAGCTCATGCCCTCTGGCTCCCCTCATCATTGACTTCCTAAGGCAGAGCAGATCTAGCTGCTTCTGCTGAGTCTCTGCTGTGATTGACTCCCGAGGCTTAGGAAGAGAAATGAAACTGTAAAGGAGAGTGACATTTGCAGGGTGATTTCATGCCCGACTGGTGTTAGCGTAAACTGAAGACAGAGGAGAATTTTCTTTCTTTTATGGAGAAAACTTCTCTCTTTAGTCATTCACTCATTTATTGTTTGGTTGGGAAGAATAGTAGCATGATAATGGGAAAAGTCCAACAGTGTGGTTCAGACCTTTATGAGACACAGGGCATATGTACCCTTTGCTATTGGTCTCTATTAGATTAAAAAAATCTATACGATCAGATAGGGTTCAATTAGGCTCCTGGTTTAGATTGTTGATCTCAATGAAGTCAGTGTTAGGTAGTTTCTGGAGACTTTATGAACACCTCATACAACATGTGATGGCTCTATGAGGGTAGGTGCGATGGGCAGCACTTTCCAAATAAGGAAAATGAAGTTCTGAGGAATCCAGGTACTGACCAAGATCAGAAACTGGTAAGTGACCATGGCTGGGATTCCCGCCTTCCTTAATGACTCCTGAGATCTCCCAATGAAGATCTCACACCTTTCTTGCTCCCTAACCAAAGACGCTCTTAGCTACACCAAGTAAAACCAGCCACCTTTCCATGCTCCACAGAAGCCAAATGATAGTTGTTGCAAGTGAAAATGAGCACACGAAATTAGGTCGGTGGTGGAGATAGCCGTGGATGGCGGGAACATCATGGTGGAATTCAAAATTGTCAGGGCGCGAGCAGAGTGACAGCAAACTTTCGTGTGAAGAAGAGGACAATTTCTTTTTATTTCTCTGAAATCTTAAGGTTATAGGGTAGACAGGAATCTGCCAAGTCACATGTCTATCTGGGGTGGTTTTACTTGGTCAGATATGTATGCATGTTTGTAAGGATCTGTCTGACGACTGCACTTGCAACACCTAGCTGACTTGGCTGCATAGTTGACTAGAATGTATCTTCGAGGATGCCTGTCGCTGTGAGCATATGATGCTAAGGGATTTGTTAGAAGATATAGGCTCACGTTATTTTATGAACCCAGAGAATTGTGGGATGGATAGTGTGGATGAGAAAAGCTAGAGCCAGAGAGTAAACCGAGGAAGCAAGCACAAGGCTGGACAGAGGCGGAGGGTCCTGTAGAAATGCACTTGAGCAGGGTGTCAGATTTAGACTGAGAGGACATTTGATCTGATAAGTGACCTGTAGATGACAGCAGGCTGCTCCACAGGGCCACCTTGAGGAAGGAACTCTGTTTTCTTGCTCCTTAAACTGTAACCACAGCATTAATTGAAAAAGCACTAGAAATGCAGAGTTTCAGGTCCTAACCCAGACATAACGAATTCACACACTTAGATTGATGTAATAAAAAAAAATTAAAGGCATTTCCTTTTGCCCACGTTTTCTCTTGCATTTGTTATTTCTGCCTTTCTCAATGTGGTCATTCTAACAGATGTAAGGTGATGTTTGTGTCTTTAATTTATATTTCCTTATGGTTAATGATATTGATCATTTAAAAAAATTAAAATTAGTGTGTGTGTGTGTGTGTGTGTGTGTGTGTGTGAACATTCCATAGCAGGTGCACAGTGGGGAAGAGGACAACTTTGTAGAGTCATTTTTTTTCCCTTCTACCTATTTTAAAGAATTTAAAGAATGATCTCAGGTTGCCAGGAGTTGCCTTCTGAACCATCTTGTTGGCTCAATTTATATTTTATCTTATTCTTCACTAATTAATTAATTAATTATACATCCCAATTGCAGCTTCCCCTCCCTATTCTCCTCTCAGTTCCTCCCTCTCACCTCCCTTCCCTACCCGTCCCTTTCTCTTCAGTGAAGGGGAGGCCTCCCATGAACATCAGCTCACCTCGGCATACCAAGTTGCAGTAGGACTAGGAGCATCTTCTTTTGAAGCTAGACATGGCGGCCCAGTTAGGGGCAAGGGATTCAAATCAGGCAAACTGAGTCAGAGACAGTCCCTGCTCCTGCTGATAGGGGTCCCACATGAAGGTCAAGTTCCACATCTGTTGCATATATGTAGGGGTCCTAGGTCTCTCCCATGTATGTCTGTCCCCTGGTTAGTGGTTCAGTCTCAGTGAGTGTGAGTCCCATGCCCACAATGGGCCATTGTGCACCAGGTCTCGGAATGCAGAGAAGCTGGAGAAGAGGATCTTGGGCTTCAATGAGTATGGCAGGTATAAGGGTAAAAACCACCCAGGAGGCTGTTGAAGTGGGGAGGGGGAGGACTAGGCAGGAGGTGCTGAACAGGGTCAGGGGTTTCTAAGCATATCAATTAGATTAGCAGACTGCTGGTCACATGACTTCTGAGAAGCCAGTTCTCTGTTGGGGGAAACAGAAATCTAACTAACTGGCTTTATCATGACATGGCCTTTGTCTCTAAGGAGTTGACTAGCTCCAAGCCTGATTTGGGTAGGAAGTGGCCCTACTCCTGCAGTACTTGCTGAGAGCTGTCCGGGCTATGGAAAACTCTCTGCCATTCCTTATCTGGCTTGGGAACCCACAAGTGAGCCCCTATGGGCCCAGGTTAGTTGATTCTGTAGGTTTTCTTGTAGTGTCCTTGACCTATCTGGCTTCTTCAATCCTTCCTCCAGTTCTTCCACAAGACTCCTTAGACTCTGCCTAATGTTTGGCTGTGGGTCTCTGCATTTATTTCCATCAACTGTTGGGTATATCCTCTCAGATGTCAGTGATACTAGACTCCTGTCTGCAAGTGTAGCAGAATGTCATTAATAGTGTCAGGGGTGGGCTCTCTCTCATGGCATGGATCTTAAGCTAGACCAGTCATTGGTTGACCATTCCCTCAATGTCTGCTTTCTCTTTATCCCTGCACATCTTATAGGCAGGAAAAGTATCGGTTGAAGGTTTTGTGGCTGGGTTGGTGTCCCCATCCCTCCACTGGAAGTCAGTCTTGCCTGTTTACAGGAGGTAGCCATTTCTGGTTCCATATTCTCTATTCCTAGGAGTGTTATCTAGGGTCACCCTCATAGATTCCTGGAAGTTTCCATTGTCCTAGGTTTCTAGCTTGTCCCAGAAATGCCCCCATACTGATTTCAGTTCTCTCTCCCAATTCTCTCTCCCTTCATCCTCCCACACTTGGTCTGTCCTGTTCTTCTTCCTTACCCCCTCCCATCCAATTCCCTCCCTCCATCCCTCCACTTCCAAAGTCTATTTTATTTCCCCTTCTGGGTGATATTCAAGCATTCTCCTTTGGGCCCTCCTGGTTATTTGGCTTGTTGTGTCTGTTAATTATAGCATGGCTATCCTGTACTTAATGGCTAATATCCATTCATCATTGAGTACATACCACGAATGACCTCTTGAATCTGGGTTACCTCACTCAGGATGATCTTTTCTAGTTCCATCCATTTGCCTGCAAATTTCATGATGTCATTATTTTTAATAGCTGAGTAATATTTCATTTGTAGATGTATCACATTTTCTTTATCCATCCTTTGGATGAGGGATATCTAGGTTGTTTCCAGTTTCTGACTATTATGAATAGAGCTGCTCTGAATGTAGTTCAAGCATGTATCCTTACAATATGGTGGAGCATCCCTTGGGTATGGTATAGCTAGGTCTTGAGGTAGAACTATTCTGAATTTTCTGAGGATCCACCAAATTGATTTCCAAGGTGGTTGTACAAGTTTGCATGCCAGTGGAGGAGTGTCCCCCTTGCTCTGCATCCTTTCCAGCATGAGCTGTCTCTTGAGTTTTGGATCTTAGTCATTCCAATGGGTATAGGGTAGAATCTGAGAGGTCATTTTGATTTGTATTGTTGAACATTTCTTTAAGTGCTTCCCAGGCATTGGAGAGTCCTCTGTTGAGAATCTTCTGTTTATTTCTATACCCCATTTTTAAATTGAGTTATTTGGTTTGTTGATATCTAAATTTTTTGAACTCTTTATATATTTTAGATAATAAACCTGTTTAACCTCTTGGCTGTTTGTATATTGTCTTTTGAGACTAATCCTTTACTTAAAAGACAAGCAAAACCAAAGCCCCAAATCAAATTTAGGTTAATTTATTTTCCCATCCTACACTTCTTTGAGTACTCACTGTCTTTTATTTGTTTTGTTTTACTTATTTATTTTTTCAGTACAGCATATCACTCTGTATCCCTAGCTGTTCTGCAACACATTCCTTAGACCAGGCTGAAAGAACTAACAAAGGTATACAAAGTAAAACAAAATAACAAGATAAAATATATGCACATGATTGGAGCTATTCAGTGTTGATTTGAAAAGGTAACACATCAGAATTGGACAAAACAAATTAAAGAAACAAAAGGAAAAGAGTCCAAGAAAAGGTGTGAGACACAGAGACCCACTTACTTGAAAACATAGGAATTTTATAAAAACACTAAACTGGAAGCCACAATATATACGTAGAGGACCTGCAGGGTAAAAAGCGGATTAAAATATAGAAATAAAACCAAAACAAACCAGGAATAGCCCTATGACATTATGAGATAGGGAACTCCAAAGATGTCATTGAGTTCATTTTCTGTTGGCCATTTACTGATGGCCATGGAGCCTACCCTTAAGAGCCATTTGTTTCTCCATTGAGATTCCCTTGGAGGAACCTAAATTGACATTTGCAAGTGGCCATCCAATGGAGATAGCTTCTGGATTAGAGATCTGAGTGTTTGTCCACTTCTCTTTTCAGCTCTAGGACCCTTAACTGGTACAAACCTGTGCAGGCCTTGTGCATGCTGCCTCAGACTCTGTGAGTTCATATGTGCATTGGTCATGTTGGTTTAGATGCCTTGTTTCCTTGGTGTCCTCCATTCCTTCTGACTCTTATGCTCTTTATACCTCCTCTTCCCTGGGATTCCTTGAGGGGATGAAGTTGGTGGTGACAATCTTTGTAGGGCTGAGTGTTCCAAGGTCTCTCATTCCCTGTATCATGTCTGTTTGTGGGTCTCTCTTCTCATCTGCTTTGGGAGGAAGCTTCTTTGATGATGGCTGAGCAAGGTTTGGGAGGAAGCTTCTTTGATGATGGCTGAGCAAGCTGTAAGTGTATCAGAAAGTATGAGTCATTTTATTGCATATTTATAATACATATACATACACTATATATGTATGTGTATATGTATGTGTATGTATATCTGTATGTATATGTGTATATGTATGTACAGGTTGGTTACTCCCACAAGCTTTGTGCCATCATTGTGCTAGCATACCTTGCAGCCAGGACGCCATTGTAGATCAAAGGATTTGTGACTATGATGGTGTTTATGTTTACCTCATGGTAGTATGCAGTGTACTAAGTGCTAGCATGTAGACATGAAGCTTCTACTTCTCTATTTCCCCATGTTCAATGGATTGTGTAGGTGCTGTTTTCAACAGTGGAGCAACATAAAGTCTTGACAACAGCCTCAGTTGTTTGGGGGTTCCTTTTTGACCAACAACTCAATTATATGTAACCAAATCCTGATACCGGAAGCTTCATTTAGTGATCAGAGATGCCCAGTTTTCCCATTATTTATCAATTTCATTTAGATGGCCTTTATAGATGTAAATACCTTAGGAAGTTTCTACTGTATTAGGTTTCCATACTACCTCAAATAATCCTTAATTTTGGCAGTCTCTCCATATATCCCCTCCCTTGTCTCTTTCTTTCCTCCCTCTCTCCACTTGATCCTCCTGTTCTAGCCCTTCTATCTACCTATAACTAACCTATTTCCCTTTCCTAGGGAGATATAGCTCCCCTAAAGTCCGGTATTTAATATCTAACCCCTGTGGTTTTATGTATTATAGTTTAATTATCATGGACTTAACAGCTAATATCCACATATAAGTGAATATTATATTTATATTATATCATATTTGTCTTGCTGGGTCATGGTTAACTCACTTTGAGTAATTTTTGTTTTTAAAGTTCCATTCATTTGCCTGCAAATTTCCTTTTTTTCAATGGATGAGTAATGCTCCACTGTGCAAATGTATCACATTTTCTTAACCATTTCCTCTGTTGAGGAACATCTTGGGTGGTTCCAATTTCTGGCTATTACAAATAAAGAAGCAATGAGTGTGGTTCAGCAAATGTCTTTGGGTAGGATGAAGTGACTTTCAGATATATGCCCAAGAGTAGTATTACTGAATCTTGAGGTAGACCAAATTCTCATCTTGCTGAAGAGATAACACACTGACTTTCATAGTGGATGTAGATGTTTTCAATTCTATCCATAATCAATACATGTTCCCTTGCTCCCCATGTAATTTTTAATTTTTAAAAATTCTTCTCTCATATATTATATCCTGACCACAGTTTTTCCTTCCTCTTTTCCCTCAAGTCTCTTCCCACTATACCTTCCCTATTTCCCAGAACCATATCTTTCCACCTCTTCTACTCCCCCCACCCCCCAGGTCCACCCTCGCCCCTCAGAAAAGAGCAGGCTTTCCAGGGCCATCAACCAAATATGGTATAATAAACTACAATTAAGACCAGGCACATACATCACATCAAGACTGGACAAAGCAACCCAGTAGGAGGCAAAGGGTCCCACAAGCAGGCAAAAGAGTCAGAAACAGGCCCCACTCCCACTGTTAGGATTCCCACAAGAATACCAAGCTACTCAGCTGTAACATATATACCAAGGACCTAGGTCAGACCTCTGCAGGCTCCCTGATTCTGTGAATCGTCATGAGTCCCAGTCAGTTGACTCTGTGGGCATTGTTCTACTAGTGTTTCTTGGACCTCTCTCATTCCTCTGATACCCCCTCCTCCTCCCCTCCTTGTCCTCTTCTTCCTCTTCCTCCCCTCCTCTTTCTCCCCCTCCTCCCCACCTCTTTCTCCTTCCCTTTAAGACTCCTGAAACTCCACCCAATGTTTGGATGGGAGACTCTGGGAGACTCTGTATCATCTTTCATTAGTTGCTGGATGAAGTCTCTCTGGTCATTTGATGAGGACTTTGCTAGGCTCTGGTCCCAGAATACTCTGCAGGGAAGATAAACTGTGGTTCAAAGGTTTTATGGCTGGGTTGGTGTTCCAAACCCTCCAGTTGAAGCCTTGCCTGGTTACAGACTATGGCTGGTTCAAGCTCCGTGTTCCTCAACTTTATGGGCTACTTAAGTTTACACTATTGAATGTAGAGTGGGAAAAATTACACTCTAAAAACCCCATTCAGTAAGCATAATGTAGTACTATTTAGAGACTGTTATTTATACTCCACTTGCATATCATCAGGTCCTGAAGAATGAAGAAGACCAACCAATATCACTAGTTTATAAAACATAGGCTGTATGTAGCACACTTTTTTTTTAATAAAAAGAAGCAATAGGAAATTTAGTGATTTTCCACTTCCTTGACAAAATACATGTAATATCTTATATGCAAATTCCAAGACCTTTAAATCATTGTCAAAGAATACAGAAGGCACACACAGTCGAGTAACTATTATTACCTGGGAGGGAAACGTAAAATAAACATTGCTATGGAAAACATTTAAAACAGCCTTCACATAGGACAAAACACTGTAATGGAAGCCAGGCAGCAGTTTGTTCTGCCCCAGATGTCAGCTGACTGAAGTTAACTACTATTTTTTGGTCTATTTTTTTTTTAACCTTTAAATAAGGATTATAGTAGTAGTCCATTTCTTTTTTTTTTTTTTCTTGGTTCAGTAATTTACCCTCTTTTTTCCCCCCCCATTTTTAATTAGGTATTTAGCTCATTTACATTTCCAATGCTATACCAAAAGTCCCCCATACCCATCCACCCCCACTTCCCTACCCACCCACTTCCCCTTTTTGGCCCTGGCGTTCCCCTGTACTGGGGCATATAAAGTTTGCAAGTCCAATGGGCCTCTCTTTCCAGTGATGGCCGACTAGGCCATCTTTTGATACATATGCAGCTAGAGTCAAGAGCTCCGGGGTACTGGTTAGTTCATAATGTTGTTCCATCTATAGGGTTGCAGATCCCTTTAGCTCCTTGGGTACTTTCTCTAGCTCCTCCATTGGGAGCCCTGTGATCCATCCATTAGCTGATTGTGAGCATCCACTTCTGTGTTTGCTAGGCCCCGGCATAGTCTCACAAGAGACAGCTACATCTGGGTCCTTTCGATAAAATCTTGCTAGGGTATGCAATGGTGTCAGCGTTTGGATGCTGATTATGGGGTGGATCCCTGGATATGGCAGTCTCTACATGGTCCATCCTTTCATCTCAGCTCCAAACTTTGTCTCTGTAACTCCTTCCATGGGTGTTTTGTTCCCACTTCTAAGGAGGGGCATAGTGTCCACACTTCAGTCTTCATTCTTCTTGAGTTTCATGTTTTTAGGAAATTGTATCTTATATCTTGGGTATCCTAGGTTTTGGGCTAATATCCACTTATCAGTGAGTACATATTGTGTGAGTTCCTTTGTGAATGTGTTACCTCACCCAGGATGATGCCCTCCAGGTCCATCCATTTGGCTAGGAATTTCATAAATTCATTCTTTTTAATAGCTGAGTAGTACTCCATTGTGTAGATGTACCACATTTTCTGTATCCATTCCTCTGTTGAGGGGCATCTAGGTTCTTTCCAGCTTCTGGCTATTATAAATAAGGCTGCTATGAACATAGTGGAGCATGTGTCCTTCTTACCAGTTGGGGCATCTTCTGGATATATGCCCAGGAGAGGTATTGCTGGATCCTCCGGTAGTACTATGTCCAATTTTCTGAGGAACCGCCAGACTGATTTCCGGAGTGGTTGTACAAGCCTGCAATCCCACCAACAATGGAGGAGTGTTCCTCTTTCTCCACATCCACGCCAGCATCTGCTGTCACCTGAATTTTTGATCTTAGCCATTCTGACTGGTGTGAGGTGGAATCTCAGGGTTGTTTTGATTTGCATTTCCCTGATGATTAAGGATGTTGAACATTTTTTCAGGTGCTTCTCTGCCATTTGGTATTCCTTAGGTGAGAATTCTTTGTTCAGTTCTGAGCCCCATTTTTTAATGGGGTTATTTGATTTTCTGAAGTCCACCTTCTTGAGTTCTTTATATATGTTGGATATTAGTCCCCTATCTGATTTAGGATAGGTAAAGATCCTTTCCCAATCTGTTGGTGGTCTTTTTGTCTTATTGACGGTGTCTTTTGCCTTGCAGAAACTTTGGAGTTTCATTAGGTCCCATTTGTCAATTCTCGATCTTACAGCACAAGCCATTGCTGTTCTGTTCAGGAATTTTTCCCCTGTGCCCATATCTTCAAGGCTTTTCCCCACTTTCTCCTCTATGAGTTTCAGTGTCTCTGGTTTTATGGGAAGTTCCTTGATCCACTTAGATTTGACCTTAGTACAAGGAGATAAGTATGGATCGATTCGCATTCTTCTACATGATAACAACCAGTTGTGCCAGCACCAATTGTTGAAAATGCTGTCTTTCTTCCACTGGATGGTTTTAGCTCCCTTGTCGAAGATCAAGTGACCATAGGTGTGTGGGTTCATTTCTGGGTCTTCAATTCTGTTCCATTGGTCTACTTGTCTGTCTCTATACCAGTACCATGCAGTTTTTATCACAATTGCTCTGTAGTAAAGCTTTAGGTCAGGCATGGTGATTCCACCAGAGGTTCTTTTATCCTTGAGAAGAGTTTTTGCTATCCTAGGTTTTTAGTTATTCCAGATGAATTTGCAAATTGCTCCTTCTAATTCCTTGAATAATTGAGTTGGAATTTTGATGGGGATTGCATTGAATCTGTAGATTGCTTTTGGCAAGATAGCCATTTTTACAATGTTGATCCTGCCAATCCATGAGCATGGGAGATCTTTCCATCTTCTGAGATCTTCTTTAATTTCTTTCTTCAGAGACTTGAAGTTTTTATCATACAGATCTTTCACTTCCTTAGTTAGAGTCACGCCGAGATATTTTATATTATTTGTGACTATTGAGAAGGGTGTTGTTTCCCTAATTTCTTTCTTAGCCTGTTTATTCTTTGTGTAGAGAAAGGCCATTGACTTGTTTGAGTTAATTTTATATCCAGCTACTTCACCGAAGCTGTTTATCAGGTTTAGGAGTTCTCTGGTGGAATTTTTAGGGTCACTTATATATACTATCATATCATCTGCAAAAAGTGATATTTTGACTTCCTCTTTTCCAATTTGTATCCCCTTGATCTCCTTTTGTTGTCGAATTGCTCTGGCTAATACTTCAAGTACTATGTTGAAAAGGTAGGGAGAAAGTGGGCAGCCTTGTCTAGTCCCTGATTTTATTGGGATTGCTTCCAGCTTCTCTCCATTTACTTTGATGTTGGCTACTGGTTTGCTGTAGATTGCTTTTATCATGTTTAGGTATGGGCCTTGAATTCCTGATCTAGTAGTCCATTTCTTAAGAGCCATTATAAAACTTGGTGGTTTTTTTTAAAATAAAAAGTGTATGGAGAAAATTGATTTTCTACTGGAAAATAAAAGACAAGATGTTTTCATACTAAGAAGTAAAGTTTGGATTGGAGAGATGATTCAATGGATAAAGAGCTCATTGTTCAAGAGTTGGGGGTGAGTTTGGAACCCAGAACCTATGTAAAAAGGTAAGCAGGCATGGAGGTTTCCTGAAAGCCCAATACTCAGGAGGCAGGGACAGGGGATCCTTGGCACCATCTGACTAGCTAGACGAGGCAGGATTAGCAAGCTCCAGGATCAGTGAGAGATCCTGCCTCAGTAAGTGAGTAGAGACTGATGGAAGAAGATGTTTGTCATCAACTTCAGGTCTTTACACGCATGCACAGTCCTGCAAAAAATTAAAGGTTTTTGTTAAGAGTCCTAATGGACAGGCAAGATTACAACATATATTGAGATTAAACAGATGACTGTCCTCACAACACAAGAGTGAGGAAGGACCAAGCAAGCATGGCTTAAAAAAGGGAATACTGATTGGTATAGTCTACAGTTGGAATTTCTGGTTACTGAAAGTACCATAAAGCCAGGTATAGGTGTAGGCCTATAATCCCAGAAGTCAGGAGGTCAAGGCAGTAGGATTGGGTTTAAGGCCAGTTTGGGCTTCATAGAGACTCTGTCTCAAGACTTAAAAACCACAAACCCAACCCAAACAAACAATAGAAGGAAATATTATCTGAATAAACGAGTTACGGCTTACCAACAAGCAAGGGGAACAACATGATTGAAAAAAAATGGACAATTGAAATGACTTTTAGAGACTTCCTTCTGCATGGCAGATTGGTGGTCAGTTTCATTATTAGCTAGGGAAATGCAAATTGAAACTTATCATTTCACACCAGTTATTGGTAAACATTTGGGATTAACTGAGACCTGGAGATGGAGGGACTCTCAACACATGTGGGATATTTATATATCATATATGTTAATTGCATATAATATGTAAATATTTTACTTTATACCAAAAAGATGTATTGAGACTAGAAAGATGGCTCAGCAGTTAGAAGCATGTGCTGTTCTAGAGGATCTGATACCAGGTTCCTGAACCCATGCTAGGTAATTCCCAACTGCCTGTTAACTACATCTCTAGAAGATCTAACGATCTCTTCTGATTTCTGTGACATATGCACACATGTGACATATATACACATATGTACACATGCATGTATACATACATATATATGCATGCATACACACATCCAAATATACACATATGTATGCATATATCTGTAAATGAAATTGCATGCTATCTTCACGCATTAGAATGTTACATAGCCACAAACAGGAGCATTCATTATACATCAGCAAGGACCAACCAGATGAACATAATGCTGAATAAATCAAGGTATTAGAAAAGTAGTATTGATATAATGCCATGATTCTACATCATAGACAATTAGGCATATATCTTTAGAGAGATGATATATGCAAGAATACTAAACAGTGTCCATTACCAGCAGTCCATGGTGACGTCCTCTTGTAAGAGGAGTAGTGGTGACGTCCTCTTGTAAGAGGAGTGGGTTGCAACCAACATTGATAGCTTCTGGGGTTTGTCCACAATTTTTTTTTCTTAGAAAGGATGCTTGGCAACCATTAAAATACAGTTACAGTAGCAACTTCTCTTGCCTGCGTAGGACTGGAGCAGTGATCCACAGTCATATACATCCTAGTGAGGATGGACATCTGATCAGGCTGAGTCCACTAAGCCCCACTTTGGTTTTATAGAACCTACAGCTATGGCTTTCTGTTGCCCATACCCCTCTGCCAGGCTACCAGACCCCATTCATTTGCTCCCAACTCCTGACATTTCAAATGGTTTGTGAGCAATTTGCTGGAATGTGATTGCAATCCAACTTCTTGATCTATGTGCCTTTAGAGACTGTTGATAATTGAAATCTCCTGTTTAGCACAGGGATTTGAAGACTTTGGGATAATTGCACTTTCTGGCTGAAGACTTCCACCCCAGGTCATGTCCTTTTCTTCTTCCTGGAGTCCATTGGCACCTTCCAGCACTGAGGATCATTTCTATCCATTCTCAGGAGCCTGGAGGGCTGCCAGCCTTTCTTCTTTCTGGACAGTGTCTATGCAGCCTTTGGCAAACTTCCCCTGAAAGAAGAGCTTGGTGTTGCACAGTGGTGCTCAGTTCAAAGGTGACCTCTCTGCACCACTGAGGTCATCTGCTGTTTGTACAGACTACTGGATCTTCCTCTAGTGCTTTTACTGAGTGAATGAGGGCAGACAACTGGAGGGGTAAGAGGGGGTGGAGAAGGTGTTTGCAAGTTACTCCTTTTCATTTTCCTTTTTCCTCTCTTCCACCCTCCCTTTTCCTCTTCTTTCCTCTCCTCACTGCTTCCTTTCCCCTTTCTCTTTTCTTTTCCTTCATTGCCTTCTCAAACCCATCTCCCTCCTTCCTTCTCCTTTTCTCTCTTTTCCCCATAGTCTTCTCCTTGGGAGGCCTTATGGATGCTTGGCAAGTGGCTCTACCCCTGAGCCATTATCTCCTACCTGTCCTTCCTTCCTTCACACCCATTTCTCCCAGTTTCCTTTTTAAACTTCTCAACTACCTGTTTCCCCAGTCTATGAGTTTTGGCATTTCTCTTCTTCTCCTTTTTTTTTTTTTTGTTCTAGAATGTATTCTGAACAAAGTTTGTCCATCTCAAAAATATAGGGAGGAGCAATGTTTGAAGGCAGCCCCTTTGAGAGAGGGGAGGGTTGAGTAGTAAGAGGAGGGTAGGTTGTCCTTTTCATGGTGAGTGGAGAGTGTGCAGCCATTGTCAGTATTGAGTGGAAGTCCTTGGGGAATGACCTTTATGATGTTAGCAGTGCTGGAGGCTGCTCAGTTTCTAGTTAATGGATGATACATTGCCTTTTGGCCTTAAGGACTTGTAGAGGTGAAAGAATGCAAACTTGGGTTAAGCCTCCATGTTCTCTGCTCAGCTCTCGCCATGATGTCCTGGCAGCTGGAAGAAGTACAGGAAACAGTTAAAACACCACAATTTAGCAAAAGAGGAGGGTCCAGCTTCAGCTCACAGGGAATAGCAAGGAGTGGTGGGTTGGGGGGAGGAGCCATGGGATCCACGAGGTGTCATGGTGGTATGTCCTTCTGTATTCATTTTGTAAAATATGAGCTAATCTTACCCAAGCACAGATTCATGTTGCCCAATAACAGAGCAGACACTGAGAAATGTGGCTTTTGACAGATTCAGCATTTTGCAAACACATCCCAGACTGAGATGGTCACAGTGGCATTCAATATGCTGTCTTATGGGACCACCTGAGGGTGTGGCTGTTTTGTTGACTGAAAGTTGTTTTATGGCACACGATTTGTGCTTTCCTCAGTTCACTCTGATACCTGACTCTTTGAAAATGGCTTGGGAATGGATGAGTTGGAAGAGGTGTGGATACCTGCTAGAGTTGGGCTCATAATGGTCCATCAATGAAGGAGCCCAGAGTGGGAGCTGGACTGGATAGCTAGGCCAGCAGAGCACTCTGGCCAATTCATCCTGGTTGGGACATATGGCTTGCATTCCTTCCTTATCAGGCACTTCTGTACCAGGTCTCCTGCATGGCTGGGAGCCTCTGGATGCCCAGGGAAGCCCCTGGTGTGTTCTTGGTCCAGCATCTGGGGGCTCGAGCTTTCTTTCCCTCTTCACAGGCCTCCAATCTGCACCAAATGTTTCACATTACCCAGTGTGAAAAGCCTCCTATTCTTTCAGATTTTTTACAAGTTCATACATCCGTGGAAACCCGATATTCCATATTTCATTCTGCTTTGTGGATGTCATTGTGAGCGATGCGGGTTCACAGGCAGCAGGCCCCTTCTGGCTTTGATCAGCTTGACCGCAACTAATTGTAAATGGAGAACAAATGAAAGAAATATTTACAAATTTCATGGGAATTCAGGCGGGGCCTAAGCCTCCCCTAATGCCTCCATTCACAGCAAATGTTTATTGAATATTTTGCTTCTACTGTGTACTTCAATATTTATATAGTATTAGGTTTTAGCTTGTTCTGAGGGGCATGGAGAGTTAGCAACCTGCCCCTGCCTAGCTGCTCTGCCATTCCCTCTTCCTGCCCATCTGCAGACTTCCTTTCTTTGGCATCACAAAATCTGCTTCAGCCTAAAATCGACTCAAATTCCAAAACCACAGCTGGAAGGAGGAAAGAAAAGAGAGAGAGAGAGAGAGAGAGCGGGGGGTTTGGAAAAGGACCGTAAAATCTAAAACAAATTTTGAGTTGCAAAGTTGAGTTGGGGAAAATCGAATGAAAATGTTCAAGATTTGTTCAGAATAAAGTCATAAATGCCTAGGGCCAAGTGAAGCAGCTGTTGGGTCTTCCAGGCGGAGGCCGGGAAGGCAACACCAGCTAAGAGCAGAATATTATGCAATTAATCAGCACTTGTATAACTACAGAGGAACACAGAGCCCCCGTTCCAGCAATGCACATCAGCTTGGCTTGCCTTTTCCAGAAGAATCATTGTTTACACAGGCTTTGTATTTTCTCCCTGGAGGTTGTGGAGAGGAACCACTCATAGCTGGCAGGGGGTCAGTGGCCCCTCCCTCACCTCACCTGCCTCATGGTAAGTTCTCGAAGCTTCCTGGACACTTCCTGCTGCTGTCATGAGCTGTTCTTGCCACCAGAATGCTTAGAGAGCTGATGGGCCAGATGCGGAAGGGAGAGAAGGAGGTGACCTCTGTCTAGAGAGCCTTTTTCTGTCACCTTCTTGGATGGCAAAGCTGTCTGGGGTTTGTGGACACTGTCATAAGAATTGCTCTAACAACTGTACTTTTGTTAGGAGCGCTGCACATCTGCATGTGGTCTGTGCCCTGGGCTTGCTGTAGCTCAGAAGTCGTAAATGTCAGACTAGATTCTTCTATAGACAGAGGCTGGCTTAATCTGCCATCCCCATCTTTCCCAGAAGATCAGAGAGAATGACCCCAGATGACTCCAACCCAAGTGGAGGTGCCCATGGCCCCCAAGTGCGGCTCTGAGGCTGGAGAGAGCTGCAGAGTTTAAAGGAGGAATGGGAAGTTGGAAAAAAACAGAGTCAACTCCAAAGCCAATAGAAAAGACAGGGGACTCCAAATGGGGAGTTTTGGAAACAGTTCATTTATAAAATTAAATTTTCACTCTGCACTTTGAGGAGGTCACTGATTTTAGTGCAATAAACAATACACACAAAAGTTTGAAACAAGGCTTACAGGTTTATAAGTCATGCTTTTACATGTTTTGGTTTTTAAAGAAGTGAGAAATCTTTATTCATTAAAAGTGACAGTTCTGGATGGTCCATCCTTTCGTCTCAGCTCCGAACTTAGTCTCTGTAACTCCTTCCATGGGTGTTTTGTTCCCAATTCTAAGACGGGGCAAAGTGTCCACACTTTGGTCTTTGTTCTTCTTGAGTTTCATGTGTTTTGCAAATTGTATCTTGTATCTTGGGCATTCTAAGTTTCTGGGCTAATATACACTTATCAGTGAATACATATCATGTGAGTTCTTTTGTGAGAGGTGGATGCTCACAGTCTTTTGTGATTGGATGGATCACAGGGCCCCCAATGGAGGAGCTAGAGAAAGTACCCAAGGAGCTAAAGGGGTCTGCAACCCTATAGGTGGAACAACAATATGAAATAACCAGTACCCCCCAGAGCTCGTGTCTCTAGCTGCATATGTATCAGAAGATGGCCTAGTCGGCCATTATTGGGAAGAGAGGCCCCTTGGTCTTGCAAACTTTATATGCCTCAGTACAGGGGAACACCAGGGCCAAGAAGTGGGAGTGGGTGGGTAGGGGAGTTAGGGGGGAGGGTCTGGAGGACTTTTGGGATAACATTTGAAATGTAAATGAAGAAAATACCTAATTTTAAAAAAAGTGACAGTTCTGGGTGGGGAAGATGGCTCAATGATTAAGAGTGCTTACTGCTCTTACAAAGGACTTGAGTTCAGTTCCTAGCAACCAAATTTTGGATCACAACTGCCTGTAAACAGACAGGTCTCTGCATGTACATGGTCTACATAAACTTACACGGGTACATACAGGTACATACTACATAAACTCATACAGGTACACATAGGCACATATACAAAGACATAATGATAAATATTTAAAAAACAATAGCTCTTAAAGAGGCAGCTTTGATAGACTACTTTGCAGTTTCAAAGTTCTCTTAATTGTGTTGCTGCAGACTCTTGAGGGATTTTTCAATATTTTTCCAAAACTCAGCTGCAGGAACTTCTCAACATGATTGTGCCATCAAATTATAAATGAGGTGAAGTAGCTCTATAACTACAACAGGACATCCCGGTGAAACAATCCACACGCTATTATAAAGCCAAGCACTGTGTATTGAAACAGTGGCCGGCATGGGTTTGCTAGTGAGGGTGCAGATTTGTCTAGTCCCAGATTGGTGGACATCTGAAAGTTTGCCTGTGTGCTACACATATTTTGTCTATAGACTGTTTCTACCTTATTCACACTGTGCAACATCTTCGATGAGTGCACAATCAGGAGGCCTTTGTAAGTACACTAGGCCACCGGTGATGGCATTTTACCAATGATGGGTACAGAAAAGTAAAGATCATACCGTTTCTACGGTCTTACTACCCCCATAGTCCCTGTCTTCTAAATCATGGGACAATGGGGGAAAAGTTCTGACAGAGTATATGTATTCCATGCTATATGCATTTGCATGTGTTGTCTGTGGGTGTGTGTGTGTGTATGGGGGAGGGGATGCACACGCAGGCTCAAGAGTGTGGAGGTTAGAGGTCAACTTTGGATGCCAGTCCTCAGACACCTTCCATTTCGTTTGAGACAGGGTGTCATATTGTCCTGGAATTTGCCAATAGTCTAGGCTATCTGGTGAGTGAGCTGCAGAGGCTTGTCCATCTGTGACTGCCTAGCCCTGGGACTCAAAATGCATGGATTTTTATGTGGGTTTTGGGAACCAGAACTCAGGTCCTCACACTTGTGAGGCAAGTGTCTTACCTACTCTCCTACCTGGCCAGCCCCAGTATCTGCATCTGTAATATACATTCATAGTTAACATTCATTTCCTCCTGTAAAAGCGGAAGGACGTTATTGCCTACAGTGTAGTTGTAGAGTTCCTGGGTAGAGAGATCTTCATGCTTGCCTTAGCAGCACATGCCTGCTTGGTCAATTTTCTTCCGTGTGCCTTAGTGGAGAAAGTGGCCTTTTCCCTAATTATCCATTTAAAGGTGGTGATCAGCATTGTGCAGTGGTTAGCTATCAAATGGCTTGCTCAGCGACAGCCTGAGAGCCTCAGATCAGTAGTGATTAATGGATGCGTGTGAACAACTACAGGGAGGTGGTGTTTACTTTTCTTTCGGGGCACTTGTCTGGACTTTCACAAACACGGTATAGAAAACACTTGCACAGGCGGTAATTTGATCAACGAAAATTGTCTCAAGTCTGTGTTTTTTAAGGTCACCAGCAATATTTTCCAAAACAACAGACTAAAGAAGAAAAAAAGAGAAAGCACACAGCTCGCAAGTAGTGGCCTCTCACACATGAACAACATTTCAGTATGAGGTTTTATGGGACCCCATCTACATCAGGCTGACCCAAATGAGGGTAACCCATTAATAGTAGGGCTCTTTATCACATTGTTTTGACAGAGAACAAATGACATTCCTCAGACCCCCCTTTCATGTAACAGTCTGCCATGAAATACGCCTGTACTGGCAAAACTGGGTTCTATCAACGCCATCCCTCTGTGGCTTATCTGATGGCAAGTGAAAGCCGAGGCTGGGGGGAGGGGAGCAGACAGCCGTTCACCTCTTTTTCTGTGTTCCCTGGGCACTTTCACTGAAACCTGGAAAAATGCTCAATATTCTTGTGAGGCACTCATGTTTCTAGAAATTTATACAAGGGAAATAGGAAAGCCTGCATACCCGTGTATCTTATGTCCATTAAGTGCTCACACAGAGCAGATATACCATGACAGTTGGTGCATACAGATTTGTGAGTGTATCTGTCTGCGTCCTGTGACATGGCCCTGTTGGTGTATTCAAGGAACCGTGCACTTTCTACAGCATCCTGAGAAAAATGACCATGAAGCTGTCGAGTGGATGAAGTTCCAAGCCAACTGGTGTTCAGGGCCAGTGCTGAAGAGGGGCCTTTGGAGGAAGATACCTCCTATACTAACCTTTGTTTTATTTGGCAGTGAGATTTCATTGACCTGGAATGCAGCACGAGGTGGCTTTGCACCTTCTCCCATCTTGAGGCCCAGCAGGCTTTGCCAAATAGCAAGGGAGCGAGAGACTGCGGAAAATGAACTGGGTTTTGTAGATGATGACATAGCATGCTAAACATCTAATAATTATCTATGCTAATACATTACATATTTCCAGGTTTTCAACTGCAAGTATTTTCTAGAATATCTCTGTTGTAACATCACTATCTATAGAAATGGAATGTTAGCTGTGGGCTTGGCTCACTTTCAAAGAAAGTGACTCCAGATGCCTTCAAACATGGAACCTGAGAAATAGAAGCCAGCATGCCAGATTTTGCCTTTAATTGGGTATTGTTTGGGGATGGAGGGAGTGGGGAGAGAGAGACAGGGAGAAACAGAGACACAGAGAATGAGACACAGAGAGAGAGAGAGAGAGAGAGAGAGAGAGAGAGAGAGAGAGAGAGAGAGAGAGAGAGAAAGAGAGAGAGGAGAAAGAGGAGAAAGAGAGGAGAGAGAGAGATCAAAGAGAGAAGGAAGAGATAGAGAAAAGAGAGGGAAGAAGGTCAGAGAGTGAGAATGACTGAGTCTTAGGTATACTGAAACACAGTAAACTGTAAGTTGTTGCATAGTTTGGACTGTTGAGGTAAGGGTGTCCATCTGTGAAATCCATCATTTGGGTAAAGCAGGCAATGGTGAAAAGCCACCATTGTAGTTAGAATAATTAACACTTAGTACAGAAGGTTTTCATGCCTCTTGGATAATCCTGTTTCAGCCCCTCCAGATAATTCCCAAATTTTAGTCTCTCTTGAGTCTCTGCCTTCGTCCCTGTCCATTTCTCACTTCTTTCTTAGAGAAGGTCTCACAAGGTAGCTTTGGCTGTCCCAGAACTCACTATATAGACCAGGCTGGCCTTGAATTCACACAGCTTCTCCTGAATGCTAGAATTAAAAGTATGCCCTGCTACACCTACCTTAGTTCATTATAGGTTACTTTACATTTTCTTAGTTCATTATAGGTCATTTTACATTTAAAAAAATCATGTGGTATATTATTATTATTATTATTATTATTATTATTATTATTATTAATCTCTTTGTCAGCTTTGATTACTTATTTGAGATTCACCCCAAAGTTGCAATGGCAATCGTTTTCATGATTGTTGATTCATAGTTTTATAATCCAGCAATGTCTGTATGCATTTGAAATTAGTGCTTGTTCTAAGTACCAACAAAGGGTTATTTTCTGCCACGGAAATAGCTAATTACTCTCAGCACCATTTGTTGGGTAGACTATCCTTTCTCTACTGAACTCCTGTGTATTCTCACACACTCAGTGAGTGGGGCTTCATTTAGTTTTGTTTCTCTTGGGCTTCCAGTCCTCTCTAACTGATGTTCTATGAATGAGGAAGGCAGGTCAGAGTGACCCCTGTGACTCCTTGCTTAAAGGCAAAAGTTTAAGTCAGTATTTCTTTTCCATTTTTTTCCTTTAGCAACATGATGTATTGCTAGCCCTCCAAAGGGTGGGAGACATCACATGCAGGTGTAGTTTCTGGATGCTCTTGAAAAGCTGGGAACCTGGCAGAGTGGGGTGCAGGCATACAATGGGGCTGTAAGTGATTTCAGAATAGCTGTGGCTCCCCTCTTCCTTTGGGGAAGAAAGTCTCAGGATTCTTACTCCACCCCCTGTAAGCCTGATTGGTTCAAACCTTTTGTTTGATTCAGGAAGAAACTGAGTCAGAGAGGTAAGTAGGTTGGAATGAGAATGTGGGATCCAACAGTTTTTCTACCAAGGTTTGGGCAAACATCCTGAACCGCTGCTGTGGAAAGCTGAGTAAGCTAGATCTAAATGTTTGCTGACACATGCAAACTTTCGTTCTGTGACTCCTGCCCTATCTCAGTGCTCAATAAAAGCCTGGGAGACTTATGGTAATGTATTTGTTGCCATTTTTTTTTGGACAACAGACAATGGGAAGAGACTCAGCCATTGTTTGGTCCTCTTACAAGGACTATTTTATTCAGCCAAACCACTTTCTGAGGGCTATGCTCCCTTTTCGTCATTATATAAACACCCATATCATTTATATTTAGTGTTTTAATCTCTAGTAGGAGCCCATAATAAGCTAATACTGAAAAGACCACAATGTAGAGAATATGTATTTATCATTCATTCATAACTTTATGCCTTAGATTATTGAGAATGCTTAGGTCAAAATAGATTGAGAAATTCAATCTATCAGCTGGGAGAATTATATGACCTAAGAGCTTTGGCTAATGTTAGTCTTTCCTAACAGATTAGCCAAAACATCACTACTGTAATAAATAATAAATTATGATAAAATAAAATAAAAATAAGTAAAAATAACCTGCAAAAGCAACGTGAATTAGTCATATAAGATAAAGTCATATTTTATTAGTGAATTTGGCAGGTAGACATGGGTGGTACAATTTTATAAAGAAATTTTATGTCTTCTGAAACAGTGAAGCACACTGTTAGCCTTGATACCAATACATGCTTAGAAGACCAGTTAGAATTTTTTTTTGATTTAGTGTTTCAATGCTCTTAGTTTATATATATATTCCATACAAAAGCATTGAACTGAAAGTATAATGCATTATTATTGTACTGAATTATCTCAGTGTCTTCTTACTAACTCAAACGTGAAGGGGGCTGCCCAGCCAGCGTCTCCTTTTCATTATCAGGATCACATCCTTCCCAGGCACGCTTATCCTTTGCTTGCCAGGACTGCTAAAACTGCCCACGTTTCCCCCTGTTTTCCCCTTCCTTTGTGCCTTTTAAGGACGTGCTTAACTCTAGACTCACATATGTCTGTGGTCCTCTCGAGAGCCCCTCTTGACTCATCTCCCACCCCCAGGCCCCTGAGCACATCTCTCTACACTGTTTCAATGGGAGAAGCAGTCTTGTGATGTCTCTTTACATCGGCCAACATGGCCACTTTGCTGTTTCCAGTTTCTAGTGGGAACGTCCATGCAAGCAAATCTCTCCTGTGGGATGCCTCACTGAGGTGAATGCCTGAATACCAACACATTGTTTGCCCTTTATTTTTGTCTCCTCACTTAATTTGCTTTGATTTTCTCAGTCTTCTCCCTTGTATCTCACCAACCTAGCATCAACTCTTTTTAGACCTTACTCAACCCTGCTTCCTTGCAGATGCTATCTTCCCTGCTTGTATTTCTTATATCTTCTTTAGGGACCTATCGTTGGTTTTTGTTTGTGCTTGGCCTGTGTTAGCTGACTTGTGATGCTGATCTCCCCTATCATCTCCTTTGCATCCCATCATGCCGTGCTTCCCTATTTAATGAGATGGATGTTGGCCTCAGAACAGGAGACCAGTGAGGGTCAATTTTCTCTAGCCATGGACCTTGTATATGGACACTGCAGTTCTGCAAAAACCTTTGCTTGATGTTCTTGAGGGCCACTGATTGTGTTTGATCTGTGCTCATCTCTCTTTACCATCTTACTTGGTTTATTTTCCCACCAAATCTATTCTAATCCTGATATTGGGATCTTTGTCTTGGTGAAGGCTATAGATAGAGCTGAGCAAGTGCTTGAGGGAGCAGTATCCACCCTGCTCCAGTTCCTGGCCTCTCCTCCAAGACAACTTAAGAGTCCTGGAGGTTACTTTCTCTAGCTCCTCCATTGGGGGCCCTGTGATCCATCCAATAGTTGACTGTGAGCATCCACTTCTGTGTTTGCCAGGCCCCGGCCTAGTCTCACAAGGGACAGCTATATCACCATCCTTGCAACAAAGGCTTGCTAGTGTATGCAATGGTGTCATCACTTGGAGGCTAATTATGGGATGGATCCCTGGATATGGCAGTCTCTAGATGGACCATCCTTTTGTCTCAGCTCCAAACTTTGTCTCTGTAACTCCTTCCATGGGTGATTGTTTCCAATTCTAAGAATGAGCAAAGTGTCCACACTTTGGTCTTCGTTCTTCTTCAGTTTCATATGTTTTACATATTGTACCTTATATCTCGCTATACTAAGTTTCTGGGTTAATATCCACTTATCAGTGAGTACATTTCATTTGAGTTCTTTTGTGATTGGGTTACCTCTAAAGAGATCTGCAACCCTATCGGAGGAACAACATTATGAACTAACCAGTACCCCAGAGCTCTTGACTCTAGCTGCATATGTATCAAAAGATGATCTAGTCGGCCATCACTGGAAAGAGAGGCCCATTGGTCAGGCAAACGTTATATGCCCCAGTACAGGGGAATGCCAGGGCCAAAAAATAGGAATGGGTGGGTAGGGGAGTGGGGGGGGACTTTTGGGATAGCATTGGAAATGTAATTGAAGAAAATACGTAATAATAATAATAAAAAAAGAGTCCTGGAGGAAGATCATGAAATTACAAGTGGACAGGGATAGTGGCACTGGAGAGAGGGTTCTCCAGGAAGACCGGACAGCCTAGAACCTACAGGAGAGACTTTTCTGACAGTTAGAAACCTGTAACCTCTTGTACCACATGCCTTAATGAAGGGCAAGACTCATGTAGGCAAGTGGCACACTTGGCTTGAGCATAAGGCCTGAGTGTATACAATTCCAGTGATCAAGAGAAATAATATTTTAGTATATTATTAAAAATTGAATGCCCATAGACTCCCTATGATGAGCAAAATGCCAACATTTTATTATAGATAAGACTCTGAGAGGCCTATGCTTTCAGAGGATGGCAGGCTGTTCCTCAAAACATTTACTCTGGAATCTGAGCAGTGGTTCCCAGACTCCGAGGGCACTGAGGTAAGAGTCCTCCCATTGCCTGCACTAAGTGACTATGGACCGAGGGATAGAGAACCCCTTCTAAAATTTTTGTTGGAGAAAGCCTGGAAGCATCAACATGGTCACAGGTATGACAATAGATGACATTACAGAAATTGTGGCTGATTTTTCTGATCCACAGGGCAAAGATGTATTTCTTGTGCCCACATGAGCATGGTTGTACATTCAGAATGAGCGCATTACTTCTCTGTGGATTACTGTCATGACTGAAAGTGAAATGTTGAAATCTAAATGTCCTTATTTACTTCTCTTCCCTATCATAGATGTCTACTATTACTAAGAAATAATCAAGTGTCCAGCTTCCATCAAGATCATCCACAAAGAAAGTACAGATAGAAAAACAATGATGCCCTTGTCATACTTTATTTTTCACCCTAAGATCTGATTTCTTTATCCAGGCTTGGAATCTCCCTTACTCCAGAAATGGCCACATATGCTTGTAATAACAATACTCAGAGGCTGAGGCATAGGAATTGCCAGGAGTTGCACAGAAGGACAGCCTGGTCTATGAGGTAAGACCCTATCTCAAATGGACAAACACAAAATAAAGCAACCAGGGGTTGGAGAGATGGCTAAGTCAGTAAAGTGCAAGCATGAAGACCCAAGTTCAGATCCCCAGGACTACAAAAAGGCCAGGTTCTCTGGCAGACAGAGATGGTCCCACCCACAAGGGCCTTTCCCCCTTGATCACTAATTGAGAAAATATCCCACAGCTGGATCTCATGGAGGTACTTCCCCAACTGAAGCTCCTTTCTCTGTGATAACCCCAGCCTGTGTCAAGTTGACACATAAAACCAGCCAGTACATCGCTCTTCTTGAATCTTGCCTAACTGTTGGCTAATGTTAAGGCAAAAAATTGCAGTGTGGCTTTGGCCAATTGAAAAGATTTCATTAATGGTCTTTGAAGTTCTTTTATGGTTCTAGAAATGGTAGTTTAAGTAACAGGTTGGGATCTTTAGAGTTAGATTAAGTTTAGGATATCTCTTTTTTAACCCTAGTTATCAGCTTTAAAAGGCTCCAAGTTCTCCAGTTGTTAATAGGATTCAATACAGTCTGTTGATTAGTTACTTGGTCCATCTACCTTTGGTGGGTTAGTGTTGAACACACATTGTTGTTCTATAAAGATACTGGGGAGTTGCTCTAATCCAGATTACTCATATTTAAAAATCTGAAGGGTTTTAGGCCCAAGATAGTTCCTGCACAGGCTATGCATGTGAAAGGCTTGGTACATTTTGATGCTTGGGACTATCAGGTAGGGTCTTTAAAGCTTTATTTTAAAGGCAGTTGATGGAGTCCTTGTCATCTCTAGTATGGTGGCACTTCTGGATTCCTGGGGAGTTTTAGGTCATTGGCTCTGCTCTCTGATTTCTTGAGCTACTGGTGAATCTTCTACAGCAGCAGGTAGGTCTTTATCTGTTGATTCTAAGCTGGGCCTTTTTTGCTCATAGACCTTGCCCTATATCAGTAATCCTTCCTCTTGAACCATGGCTTAGCACTGAGTATGGCAGTACATGTCTATACATCCAACAATGGAAAGGTGGATGCAGGGGCATTGTTTAGCCTCAGATACATATTAAATTTAAAGCTAGCTTGGTTTACAAGAGATCCTACGCATCCCCCCAAAGCAAAAATGAAGTAAATAATGAAGTAAAAAAAACTACACCCCATAGAACAAAATAAAAATCCTTCATCACCTTACATGTTATGAAGAAATGCACTTTACTCCAGGAGGGTTTGGAGAATTCACCCAGTCTTCATAGGTCACCCCCAAATTGTATCTCAAGCTTTGCTCGAGTTCGGCCAGGTAGTTAGGATCAGAGGCAGCTTCAGGTTACTGCATGCATACAGGTACTGTGGTCGTGTCTGGACTTGGTGTTGAATGAGGTTTCCATTCAGAGAAGAGGCAGTAAAGAGATGCTCACTGGAGCTGTTGATGGGAAAAGAAATACTGGGGCTGTCACAGGATGATAGATGATAGAAAATAACTTAAAAAAAATGCTGTCAGCTCTTGGTGGGCATCAGAAGGCAGCTTTACTTGAGGTTTGAGGAAGTGAGCGTGGAAGCCAGCAGAAGCACGCAGAAGTGCGCAGAAGCCAGCAGAAACTTGGAACAGTGGCCTTGTACATTATACAGTAAGGTGAATCATAACATTTTCTTTTCTTTCTTTCTTTCTTTCTTTTTTTTTTTTGTTTTTGTTTTTTTTTTTTTTTTGTTTTTTTTTTTTTGTTTTTTTGAGACAGGGTTTCTCTGTGTAGCCCTGGCTGTCCTGGAACTCACTCTGTACACCAGGCTGTCCTCAAACTCAGAAATCTGCCTGCCTCTGCCTCCCAAGTGCTGGGATTAAAGGCATGTGCCACCACTGCCCGGCATAACATTTTCAAACAACAAATCAAAAGTTGCCACCTTTCTATAAAAACATCAATATATTCAAATGCAATGTGAATACTAATTGGTAGCTCTATTAAGCTAGCAGGATGAGAAAAATAGACAAGTAATTCAGAAGAGTACTGGCGATGCTCCTTGCAGAAGTTAAAAAAAATTGTTTGATTTCCAATACAATCATTTCAGTTTTATCAACCCTAATTTTGGAAGCTGTTAAGAGATTAACAGAGGCATTAGGAATTGCCAATCTCATCTTAGAGAATCTACTATTTTGAAGCTCAAAAATGAGGGGTAGCACTGATGTCAGGCTACCTAGAACTGTAACTAGGATACATGACTAGGAAAAATGGACTGTATTTGCATGGCGTCTCTTGCTAAAATGAAACAAATCTGCCTCAATTACCCAAGCAGTTCCCACATGACATATAAATTACTTACTTCTTAGCTTTATTGGCTGAGTCTCCTATGTTTTTAAATGATTTGAAATTCTACCAGTCATTTGACATCTAATTTGAAAATTTTCCTGAGTCTTGAGGTAAAGGGAGTTGATGGCATGGAGAGTCACGAGCTGTACATCGCTGTACATCTGGACCTTTCTGTACTTGAGTTCACCTCCTTAACAGAAGCAGAGCAAGGTTTGCTTCCCCGCCACCCCACAAACTTTCAGTAGGTGCGTTCGGCTAATGCTTTTCTTTTACAAAATCAAAGGAAGGTGCTGCTGTGAATGTAATGACTCCAGAAAGAGACAGGTTCCATAGGAAGAAAAATTTCCCAAGGCCTGGCAGGCAGTTGCTGCCTGGCTTCATTCATTTGAGGCTTAAGGGTGTGGGTGAAGAGCTGGCAGTGTTAACGACTTCTTCAGATGATTCCCGCACTGAAGTCCAGGAGTTGGCTCCGTAGACTGAGAACACATGAGTTCAAGGCCTGTTTTTGTCCCATATAAATGTGTATGTGAGGCCTCCCAGCTTTAACAAAACCATCCAAAGAATTACCTAAAAGGAGGGATTATTTATGATGGTTCATGGTGTCAAGATGTCAGTCCATCATGGAGTGGGGGGCAGGGTGGGGGTCTGAGTGAAGCTCACATCATGGCGGCCTGTGTTCCTGTCCTTCTTCTTTCTCTTTATTCCACACAGGCCATCAGCATACAGAATCGTTCTGCTCACAGAGGCCTCCACCATCTTAGATAATTCTCTTTGGAAATTCCCCTCTAGACATACTCAGGTGTACTTTGTTTGATATCCTGGGTACCTCTTAATTTGAGAGAGTAAACTATTGATATTAACCACCATGGGGATGGGGGGATGAGAAATGAGCTGAAACCATGTAGAGGTGGAAGGAGAGAACCGAGTCCAGAGTTGTCCTCTGACCTCTACATGTGTGCTACAGCATGTGGACATGGATGCATGGATGCAGGCACATGCACGCACTCTTGCACCCACACATGCATGCTCATGCGTGCACACACAGACACACAAATGTTAAATTAAAAAAAAAGGAAATTACCCATTGTGCAAGAATCTAGGAAAGTGCTTAAAGCTCACCAAGCTCCACTTTTCTTTCCCCAAACAAGAATAATACTGACTTTGGTTACACAGCCAGTGTTAAATGAGATAGACACTCAAAACAGAATCTGTCTAAACAAGTGCTCACCAACTCTGAGGGCTAATATTATTGTCCCCGCTATTAAGGCTCGATGAAGGTTATCTGTATTTCCACCGTCATGAGCACACTTACAATGCGTGTTTAAAGGGATGAGTCCAAGGTGCACAGCAGGCTTTAGGACATCATCTCTGCTGAAGAGAGCAGTAAGATGTCCAAAGCAATACCTATTTCCATAGCATTTACGACTTGAATGTGTTCACCCCAAAACTGAGCCGTTGCCAATGTGGCAGTGTTAGGAGGTAGGGCCTTGATGAGGTGATCTGGCTTCCGGCCATCACTCCTGGCCTGAGCTCCGGCCTTTGAAGCAGCTTCAAGGGGAGTCTTTAGCAGATGATTTACAGAGAACACTTTGATGCCGTCCACCGTGTCCTACAAGAGACCATCAGTTTGCCTGACTTGTTAACCCCGGTGGCCTTTGAGAACAAGGCTCCACAGCTGTCTTTCCTCAGCCACTGCCCTCTCTCAGGCAGCATCACTCTCTGCTGTGTTCTCTGTCAGCCAAAGATTTGGGACTGTATCGTTTCCGTTTTCCCAGATTCAAGAGGAGGAATCGACTACTTGAGTCCATCCGAGCAGCAAAGGGACTCCGCTGTGCCTTTCTTGGATGGCACTATTAAATGTTAAATAGATTTTATTTTTTAAATACATATTATTTTATTAGCTTTAATCGCTTCAACTTTGATAGGATTGGGGGGGGGGAGGCAAAGAATCACAGATTTAATTGAAAAGTTCCCAATATATCCTTTCCCAGAAATATTTTAGGATAGTTCCAGAGCTTTTAAATATAGCAGTTCAGCAAATAATTTAAAAATAGCATTGGTAGGCTTCATAGATGAGATGTAAACTTGAAACTTTCAGGTTAGGTGCAACTGTTCACATCTAATGTTCTCTTTTATGATCAGACTACAAACCAGTCTTCCAGAAAGACACAGAGGGGCTGGAGAAGGGGTGGAGTGCTCAGTGGTCAAGAGCACTTGAAGCTCTTGTAGAGGCTACAGGTTCAGTTTCAGCTCAACTGTCTTGGCCTGCAGTTTTAGGGGGAAATCTTACCCTCTCTTCTGGGTTCCACAGGCACCAGGCATGCACATGGTTTATATAAACACACAAGCAGGCAGAAACTCATACACATAATACAAATATCTTCATACATATACACAAAATAAATCTCAAAAGAAAATACACACACAGGAGGATTCCAGCTTCTAGGAGAGGAGGCCTGAGTTGATGGTGAGAACATGTCAAAGCAAGGCTACATAAAGACATACACACTGAAAGATGTCAGACTTGGGGGAGCCTATGGGCAGCACAGAATAACTACTTGGCCATTTTCTCATTCACTCCTTACTGTGATCCCCTTTGCTTACACCCTAGTCTTCTACCACTAATATTGCCTGAATCTTTCTGAGGTAACCATGGGTAAAGTGCCTTTGAGATGGAAGCTGTCGGTCTTAAGAAGCTGTGTTTTCATTGGTGACTTCTTCCAAAATAAAAAAAAAAAAAGGGAAGGGGCAGCACAAAGAGCCAGTGCTGATGCACTGTTTGCAGGTCTCTATCCAACATTCAGTATTCTGTGGGCTTTATTCCCAGTTTCACAAGGAGTAAGCCAGAGCCTGGGGGCAGGGCTTATTGTCTGTCCCAAGTTATGAAAGTAGTAAGTCGGCTTGCCTCAGAATTCACGTCTCTTACTTTGTGTCGTTTATTTGATTTTTCAGACAAGTTCTTCCTGTGTAGCCCATGCTGGCCTTGAACTCACAATCTTCTTGTCTTGAGTGTGGGCTTTATGTAATAGCTGTGTATCCACACCCAACAACTTCAAATATTCTTGTAATGATAAGCCAGGTCCTGGACTTAATGTGAAAAGATGAGTTTTTTTTTAATTGTTATTACATTTATTGACTTGTCAGTAAGTATGGAAGTCATAGAGCAACTTTCAGGGACTTCTTTCCTATTATGTGGGTCCCCAGGATCAAACTCAGGTTGTCATGCATGGTTGCACACCCCTTTCCCCACCGAGAGTCAGTCATCTCATGGGTCCTCCGAGTTCTCCATTACTGCTTCAAGTCCACGGATTCTCAGGCCTGCTTAAGTTACTTACAACTGACTTTGGTAGGTTACATGTGTCCAGGAGTTTATCTCTTGCCTTCTAATGATCTTCTGGTTTTGTTTGCGTCTTTTATACTGTCCTCCCTTTTGTATTATTACGTATTGTAAGTTTGGCTAAGGGTTTGTCCATCTTGGCTTTACTTCCAGAGAACTCACAGTTGGTCTCATTTATTCTTTTCAGACGCCATGACATTCATCTCTGCCCTGATCTTTATTAATTATTTCCAGCTACTCATTTGGCTTGTTTTCCTGGCCCTGTGGAACATTGTTAGGCTGCTTGAGATTTGTCTGAATTTCTGATATAGGTTCTCGTAGCCAGGCTGATCTCTTTACAAACCACCCCTGCAGTATCCCAAAGGTTCTATTTGGTTGTGTTTTCACTTTAATTTGATCCTAGGAATGTTTTTACTTTCTCAATGATTTCCTCCGTGACTTTTCCAGCCAATCTGGAGTATACTATCCAATTTCCACATGTTTTATAGGGTTGCCATTGTCCCATATTTTATTCCATTATGATCTAATTAGGTATAGAAAATGATTTCATTGTTATTATTTATTAATACTAGACTTCAGACCCAGCTTGTGGTGTGTTTGGGAGTAGGTTCTATAGCATCCTGAGAAGAGTGTGTATTCTATCACTTTTGGTAAAACAGTCTACAGATATCTGCTGAGTCCATTTGCTCTGTAAGATGGTTTAAGTCTGAAGTCTATTGATTTTGTCTGGACAGTGTATACATTGATGAGAATGGGGTATTGGAGTTATTTATTCTTATTATATGTGAATCTATCTTTCCATTTATTTCCAGTAGTATTTTAAAAATGAAATTAGCTACACTATGATTTGTATATATATCATATATAATAAATTTATCCTGAAAAATTATAACCCTTACTAATACATAGTAACCTTCTTTATGTCTTTTGGCTAGTTTTGTCTTGAAATTGGCTTTCTTGACTCTAAGAGTGGCTATACTTTCTTGTTTTCGGCTTTGGTATGCTTGGTACATCTTTCCAATCCTTTGTGTGTTCATGTGTGTGAATCTTTGTCACTGGGGTGTTTCTTTTGTGAGCTGTAAATGGTTGGACCTTAAGTTTTGATCCAGTGAACGAGTCTACACCTGTTAGTTAGACAATGGAAATAATCGCTATTTAGAGGGGTTGTTGGGAACCATTTGGTGAGTTCTGTAATTTTTCTAGGTTCTTCTCCTGGTTGGTTCACACAGTATTTGTCCTTTTCTTTGTCCTTTACTAACGTGTTTCACTGCGGTGGACATGCAGATCATTTTCTAGTTCTCATCTGTTACACTCTTCTCTCATGAGGTTTATTCTATCCCATGTTCTTGTTTAATGTCTGTCTTTTGTGGGGCATTGAATTGTTTCAAGAACCTTCTGTAATGCTCGTAGCCATGAATTGCTTTCATCTGTGCTGATCTAACAAAGTCTTTATATACCCACCCATTTAAGAATATCTTTTTTTGTATGTAATAATTTTGGTTGACAGTTACTTATTTCCAAGGCCTGAAATACTTCCTTCTATGCTGCTGTTCTGGGTGGTAAGAATTCTTCTTAGAAGTCTGATGATATTTTAATGAGTTTGCATCTGTGATTTGGCTTTTTACAAAAATTGCTGCTTTTACTGCTTTCTTCTGCAGCTTTAACACACACACATACACACACACACATATGAGTTTTTTTCTTTTTGCAATATGTCTGTGTACCACACCCATGTCTGGTGTCTATGGATGCCATAAAGGATTTGGGTCCCTGGAATTTGAGTTGCAGATGGTTGTGAGCTGCTATGTGAGTGGTGGGAATCAAATCTCGGTCCTATGGAAGACCAGCCAGTGCTGTTCACCACTGAGACACCTTTACCAGCCTTCTGTTTTAATATTTTAATGTCTTAGGGAAATTTCCTTCACGATGGTACCTATTTAGGGTACTTAAATGCCTCTTGTGAACCAGTAAGATGGTTTATCAAATAAAAAAAGTTGTTGCCAAGGTTGATGACCTGAGCTTGGACCCCAGAATCTGAAGGGTGGAAAGAAAAAACTGAATTCTGCTAGTTTCCCTCTGGCTGCCCTTGAGCTGTCATGTGCATGTGCTTTGATATGCATGTGTGCACATGTGCATATGTGTGTGCATGTACACACACATGTACACACACAAATATATATACAAATAAATGTAAAAGATTAAAAACCTCTGGTATTTGAATATCAGAATGTTTTCCTAGGTTTTGGGTAATTTCTGCTATAACTTCATCCAGTAGTTTTCCTATGCCTTTAGTTTTTATTTCAGTTCATTCTGCCCTATAGAGTCTTAGTTTTTTAATCTCTTCATCTTATCTCAGAGCTCCAGGAAGCTGGGACTCTGCCTGCTTACTTTCCCCTTGTATTTATGTCTGAATGTAACAGTTCCTGTCCCTTCTCTGCTCTGGCCAACGCTCTCTTCGGCTTTGTCTTGTCAGCCTACCCACGTTGTTTTTTAATTTGACTAATATTTTTATTTCTGCCATGTCCATTTGTGATTTTTATCACAATCATTAACAGATTGCTGACATTTTCTTCCATGTTGCTGCATTTCTCACCTTCTTTGTTACTGTTCTCCTCTGCACTGCTGACTTCCATATCTGGATGCAGAACTGACAGCCTTACTCACTTGCTTGTTTCAATGTTTAAATCCTTTTGAAAGTTGACAATTTTAAGACTGGTACATTGATTCTTTTTTTTTTTTTTTCAACAGGCAATTTTATTTCACTATGTGGAGCTGGAGTAGCAACCAAGTTCCCAGTGGGGACTCCTGTGAGCAAAGGCTTTGAGTAAGATATAAATAAAAGGTGAACAACAGCAAACACTGACAATCTCCCTAAAACCGTTGCTATAAACACAAGTTCTCACATGAGACTTTCTAATTATACAAAAATACATCACAATGATATGAGTTCAGTCCGTTTCCCAAGGAGATTACTACCTCATTGGCTTTGTGTGTGTGGGACTCATGATACCCATACATTGAGCAACAAAACTCAGCTTTGCAGCCAACCAGATTTTGAACTAATTGTACCATCCAAACAAGAAGGGTTCTTGCTCAGATTTTGGGGTGACCTACTTCTTCTTCCTGTTGGAGACCTCTGTCTGTTCCCTTTTTCATTCCCTTCTCTTGGAGCAACAGCACTTTCCTAGATAGTTGTAGGAGGGATTTGTAATTCTTGTCCCTAGACTTGCTCTGTATACTTTCATTGTTTTCTGGGGATAGCCAGGTGGCCCGGGTTACACCAACATGCGACTTTACCCCTCATAGGGATTCATCATAAGCTGAAGAATGACTCATCAAGACTGGTACATTGATTCTTATTAGCTGGCATTATGGTTATTAGTATTGGGGAGTCATAGGCTTTTGCAGCTGTCATGTTGAATTGCTCTTATGTTTTTTTGCGTGTCTCTGTAGTGATTTATACATCTGCTGGAATGAGTATATCTTCAAGGTTTTTAGGTTTTTTCCTGTTTCTTGTTGTTTAAAAAAAGGTTTTAAAATGTGGGTGTTCTTAGTGGATAATCTTTGGTTGAGGTTAAGATCTTCTTGATGGGACTCAGGGAGTCTGTCCACCATCACCCCTCAGTCTTTGCACCCACCAACTTTGATTTAATGTCATCTTCCATAGCATGCATGCATGATTTCCCTGTTCATCTCTTTCATAGCCATTGGAGGAGAGCTCTTTAAGGTTTTAAAATATGCATTTAATTATTTTCCTGATGTCAAAGTGGTCTGATATAAATTTTTTCCTTCTTGTCCCAGCCAATAGATAGTATGGCACTCCTGGCACGAGGAATTCCTTTCCTACTGTCCATTTCACACTGTCTATAGAGCTGCCATCTAAAAAAATTTGTTTCTATTATTCATTGTTCCTAATGTCATTCATAAGGGATACATTTCATCATAAGAGGCATCACCTTCAAATGTCAACACATTGGAGATTTGTAGTTGGCATATAATTTTTTTGGAACATAAAAATAGCCAGTCCATAGCACATGGTATAGTCTTCATAGGAGTCTCAGATGCTCACTGCATATTATGTATGTCTAGGTAACTTCAAGTCTTGTGTTTCGACTTATAATGGAAACGTATACTTGAGACCCATGGTCCAGATTAGAAACCAGAGTAGAACAGTCCTTGAAACTGGAACTTACATTAGCAGATCTGAGTCATGATACCACAGAAGGCAGCAGGAAGGTCACACTGGTACATGGGAGGAGAAGCCAGGAGGGAGACCGAGCTCTAAAATGGATCGAGGCAGCACGCAATTTGCTGGGAGATGGAGCTTCTGCAATTGCAGATCATCTAAGATCATCTAAATGTGCACAGAGTGGCAGACGGTAGGTGTGGGTAGGCTGGGTAGACTCAGACCCAACAGAGAATACCTGTGCTCTGGTCTCCTTTTGCTCTCTGCTGTTGGCAATCTCTGTGATTGCACTCAGACAAAACCCCTGATTCCTCATTCTGCACAGCTTTTTATTCCTCACAGTTGATGAGTGGGAGGATTACTCTGCAGGAGGACCTCATTTCCAGAAGGTTGCTTCCTGGCCACATCTCTGAAGCATAGTCTCTCTGGCTATTGTGTCTCTAGCTTATTGCTATTTCTGCTTCAGTGACAGCCCCTTTCCTGACTCTCTCTTCTTGCCCATTCCCCACCCTACTACCCTACTTGAGGCTACCTATAGCTGCAGACTAGTACTCTAGGTAGCCTCTGTGGTGGCTGAGGTTCCATCAGACAAGGGCCATCCAAAACTGTGTATCTAGGGCATCACTAGTCTTGAAGACATCAAGGCTAGCATACTGTGGTTAATTTTCACTGTAAACTGTTGCTCCGTACCATATTATCCATTTTTCCACCATTCTTTACCACATTGATTGGTGTAGCCTGCATTACTGAAATCCTGTGCTTTCTATTTCCCAGTGGGCTCGGCTGATGGGGGCACCAGCAGAAGATGGAGAGGAACCAATTATCGTACTCTTAATGGCTAGCAGCTCCTTCTCCATGGCTCCCATGACCGTGAGTTGCACACAGCCCCTTGTCTCTGTGTCACCCCAACCTGAACAAATGCCCTCAACCTTTACCTTATTAGTTGTTCATTTCTGAGTGCCTTTGTTTGGATGTCATGTTGTGACTGTTGCGCTCCTTTGGGTTCCCATGCATTTATTACTGAAAAGTCACTAAGGAGTGCCTTGTGTAATTCCTCCCGTTTAGAAGCACAGTTCTGACTTTGCTTAGTGGAGTGATATGATTCAGGATAACACAGCGTCTCTAAGTACTCAGCCGCCTCCCTATCCTTAGAAATAAGATGCTTCCTGTTTAATCAGTGCTGAGAGCCCTTCACAGAATAAAGCTCCGACAAAGAGTGGAGCTCCTTTTTAGAAGCCAAACACTCTTTTTTTTTTAAAAAATATTTTTATTAGGTATTTTCCTCATTTACATTTCCAATGCTATACCAAAAGTACCCCATACCCTCCCCCCCACTTCCCTACCCACCCACTCCCACTTTTTGGCCCTGGCGTTCCCCTGTACTGAGGCATATAAAGTTTGCACGACCAATGGGCCTCTCTTTCCACTGATGGCCGACTAGGCCATCTTTTGATACATATGCAGCTAGAGTCAAGAGCTCCGGGGGGGGGGGGGGTGGTGGTGGTGGTGGTGGTGGTGTACTGGTTAGTTCATATTGTTGTTCCACCTATAGGGTTGCAGATCTCTTTAGCTCCTTGGGTGCTTTCTCTATTTCCTCCATTGGGGGCCCTGTGATCCATCCAATAGCTGACTGTGAGCATCCACTTCTGTGTTTGCTAGGCCCCAGCGTAGTCTCACAAGAGTCAACTATATCTGGGTCCTTTCAGCAAAATCTTGCTAGTGTATGCAATGGTGTCAGCGTTTGGAAGCTGATTATGGGATGGATCCCCGGATATGGCAGTCTCTAGATGGTCCATCCTTTCAATGTTCTAACTGTACCAACTTCAGGCAGAATGTAAATCTCTGGACACCAATTTTCTTACTAAAAAAAAAAAAAGGTTGGGCCACCAGCTGTATAAAATCTGAAGTTATTTTAAGCCCTAAAAGGTATATATCAGGCAAAGGAGCCAGCCTCTAGATTATTCTCTAGAATATTTCCAGTCGGAGAGGCCCAGGCTCCTCTCTCTTTGACCTAAGGTTGCATCTGTCCTCTTCTTTGCTTCGACTCACCTGTGTCAGAATTTGGACGTTCCTGCCTGATGCTTCATCAGTACCGTTTTAGTATGGATGCTGTGTTGTGTATAGGCCACTCCCACTAGAACAGGATGATCGTGTACCAATTTTGAAGACAGAGCTGGAAATAATTGTTTAGTTCTATTACTAACCTAGTGAAGGTCTAATTTCAGGCCAGCATTCATGTCCTTGTGAGCAGATACTGAAGGGACAGGCAGGAAAGTTGACAAAAATCCCCAACGCACCCATTTCTCTTGCCTTCTATTTTCTCAGGGTGGATCTGGAAAAAGAAGAAGGAAAATGAAGAAGAGGACAGAATAACTTGTAAATGTCAGCCACTGTACTAGAATGTTTACATCCACAGTCCCAAGTTAGTTTTGCAGAGCCTCTGTCATCGCCATATACAAGGAGTAGAACCCAGGCTCAGAGCAAGGAGGTACACTGTGGGAGAGAACGTGGTTGTTGAAGCTCTCAGGCCTGGCTTTTCCAGTTTTATTGAATTATAAAATCATTGTTTCCAAGGATTTTTTTCTTATTTTCTCATAAGGTAAGGTGGTGAGGGACACGTCACTTCTGCCTCTCTTCAGTCTCCTATTGAACAGGGTTGCTACTCTCCTACTCAAAATTCTCTTTTGCTTTTGTTGTCTTTGGCTAAGACATTCTGGTACCTGCATGTTGGCTCCTTTGCTTATTAGGTGTCTTTGAGCCTTTCCAGAAAGTATCAAAATAATCTGCAGACAGTGATGAGAGAACATGATAGGAAAGGTTTCTGTAATACAAGTCTGGGACCCATATGGAAATATCACTTCATGAAGGCAACTCAAAGGAAAAATGTTCCCTGCTCTGTGGGTCACATCCAAAGCTACTCTGCGGTAACCCAAAACTAGCTCCATTTCCAATGGCAGACAGTGTTAATTTTTCACCTAAGATAACATCACTCACCTTGACAGATTTAAATCTGCTTCAATCTTGTCTTTTACTTTTATACACATGTAGTATCATGACTAATTTCTAATTTCCTTACAATGAGTAAAATAATATTTAATTGTGTTAACATGAATAGTTGAGCCAAACATCTGTAACCATCTCACTGATAATTTATGGGCTATTTGATTGGCGGAGACACGGCTGACATGGGGGTGGCTAACTTTGATGTGGGTCTGTAGCCAAAATACTATGTAGGGCTGGGAGATGTAATTTGGTTGATAAAGTATTTGAAAAACATGCATGAAGCCCTAGGTTTGGCACCTACCACTGCATAGTCCAGGTGTGGTGATGCACATCTGCACTCCCAGTCAGTGGGAGAGAGAGGCAGCAGATTGGAAGGTCAAGGGCATCCTTGAGTACATAGAAAGTTAGAAGCCAGTGTGGGAAATGAGAGATCTGGTCTCAAGATAAACAAACAAACAGATGCAATAAAGACAGCTAAAGTAAACTCCCATTTCCTGATTCTTGTGATTAAAAAATAGTATTTTATACATAGCATGTTTGAGGCAATTGGCTTCAAGTTTTTAAAGTTTGATTTATATTAATTTCCACTTTCAAAGACAGGTAAGAATGACATGAATATCACTTTCTCTTTTTAAAATCTTTTTATTAAATATTTTCTTATTTACATTTCAAATGTTATTCCCTTTCCTCATTTCCCCCCTGGAGTCTCCCCATCCCATCCTCCCTCCCTCTGCTTCTATGAGAGTGTTTCCCTACCCACCCACCCACTCCTACCACCCCGCCCTGGCATTCCCCTACACAGGGGCATTGAGCCTTCACAGGACCAAGGGCCTCTCCTCCCATTGATGTCCGACAAGGCCATCCTCTGCTACATATGTGGCTAGAGCCATGAGTCCCTCCATGTATACTCTTTGGTTGGTAGTTTAGTCCCTGGGAGCTCTGGGAGGTCTGGTTGGTTGATATTGTTTGCAACTCCTTCAGCTCCTTCAGTCCTTTCTCTAACTCCTTCATTGGGATCTCTGTGCTCAGTCCAATGGTTGGCTGTGAGCAACAACCTCTGTATTTGTCAGGCTCTGGGATAGAAAAATTGCTATCCTCTTGAGCTCTGTGTACACATGTGCATGTATACATTTGTGTCTTCAGTTTCTCCTCTCCTCACTCCTGCTAATTACTAGTCTTGTATCCCTGAGAAAGCTGCTGAATATCCAACAACTTGCTTTTGTGTCATTTGCAGTGTTACTGTGAGCACCGATTCCTGTCCTCTGGGACACTTGGAAACACCTGCAGACATGTTTGATTGTCACTTTGCATCCAGTGGGTAGAAGGCAAGAATGATGGCTTTCATTCTTTTCAGAGTTCCATGATGTCATTGAGGAACCTACCAATTTATAGATTCCATCTTTAAATAAGGGAAATAGGAATAAGTGTTTTAGATTCTGGTTGACTGAATTTTAAACACATAGAGATCAGTTCTTTAGAGATATCAACTCCTCTTTATAGTTCTTTGGGAATACCAACTCTTCTTTGTACTCAGTGCTTCTCAGCCTCTGGGGACCTTTAAAATATGGATGCTCAAGTATATTTAAACCAGTTAAATTTTATTTTTCTAGGGGGAGGAAGGCAGTGGTGAGAGAAAGTCAGACAGAGAGACAGAGACAGATCAGGACACGAGGGAGAGAGAGAGAGATGGAGGAGATTTGCTACATAGTTCAAGCTAGCGTTAAACTCCTGGCAATCTTCTTTCTCCAACCTTATCAGTGCTGGGGCTGCAGGCACGTCTCCCAAAGCGTGTCAGAATCAATAATACTTAGCTTCCAGTGGGAGCCAGGTTTGAGACCCAACACTATGTTTGCATGATCTTTAAATGTCTGTGTCAGAATCTGTTGGAGGGCTTTGGTGATAACCCAGGTCTGAGGTCTGCCCTCTTTCCATGACCTGCAGCCTCTTTGAGCTTTGTTAACTCTACAAATGAATGTTGGTCAACACAGTTGTTGAGAGTTGCTACTCTGTTCTCCTCTTATTTAGTATTTATTGTACATACACCATTTTCTTTTTAAAATCTTTTTTATTAGATATTTTCTTCATTTACATTTCAAATGCTATCTCCAAAGCCCCCTATACCCTTCCCCCACCCTGCTCCCCAACCCACCCACTCCTACCACCCCACCCTGGCATTCCCCTGTAATGGGGCATATGATCTTTGTAAGACCAAGGGCTTCTCCTCCCATTGATGGCTGACTAGGCCATCCTCTGCTACATATGCAACTAGAGACATGAGCTCTGGGGGCACTGGTTAGTTCATACTGTTGTAGGGCTCCTATAGGGTTGCAGACCCCTTCAGCTCCTTGGGTACTTAATCTGGCTCTTTCATTGGGGACCCTGTGTTCCATCCAATAGATGACTGTGAGCATCCAATTCTGTATTTGCCAGGCACTGGCATAGCCTCACAAGAGAGATCTATATCAGGGTCCTGTCAGCAAAATCTTTCTGGCATATGCAATAGTGTCTGGGTTTGGTGGTTGTATATGGGATAGATCCCCGGGTGGGGCAGTCTCTGGATGGTCTTTCCTTCCATCTCAGCTCCAAACTTTGTCTCTGTAACTCCTTCCATGGGTATTTTGTTCCACATTCTAAGAAGGCACGAAGAATCCACACTTTGGTCTTCCTTCTTCTTGAGTTTCATGTGTTTTGCAAATTGTATCTTAGATATTCTAAGTTTCTGGGGTAATATCCACTTATCAGTGAGTGTACATCATGTGTATTCTTTTGTGATTGGGTTACCTCACTCAAGATAACCACTCTGGAAATCAGTCTGGCGATTCTTCAGAAAATTGGACATAGTACTACCGGAGGATCCAGCAATTTCTCTCCTGGGCATATACCCAGAAGATGCTCCAACTTGTAAGAAGGACACATGCTCCACTATGCTCATAGCAGCCTTATTTATAATAGCCAGAAGCTGGAAAGAACCCAGATGTCCCTCAACAGAGGAATGGATACAGAAAATGTGGTACATTTATGCAATTTTCAAAATATTCTCAATTCCTGCTTGAAGAGTCTCTTAGACTGAATGCCATATGCAGGGTACATCCACATAGTTCATTGCTGGATAGTAAGCTCTCCATGTTCTAGAGACACCTGCCTTGGCTTCTCATAGCCATTTACTTTTATTTACTCACTTTTTTATTTTAAAAATTTCTCTTGGACAATGGCCTCAAGTGTAATCTAGAGTACTCTCTTAGTTATAACTAGAAAATGTTGTCAATTTGCAGCTAGATAGTCCAACTATGATGCACACTCTATCTTGCCCATAGGGACATGGCAGCTCTTTAATTAGAATCTCAGGTCAAGTGACTTTCTGTATATAGATCTACTTATTCATCTGTATGGTTTCCAGCCTTTGGTGATTTCTGAATATTGGCTTCTTTGAAGTAGCTTTCTTTTCTTTCTTTTTTTTTTTTTTTTTTTTTCATTGTTAAAACAGTTTTCCTGGTTCAGAACTAATCCTTCATAGAACACCCCCATGTTTTGAGATGTATGTAGACATGTAGCATCCTAGTAGAGGTGACTAGGAGGTTAATAACAACAAGGTAAATAAGAACTGTCCACCCGTGCAATTCCCAGCTAGAAATGAATGTTAGGAGCTTGCAAGAAATTTTTGGAGCTGAAAATATAGATTTGGAAAATTTTACTCTAGAAGAGAGTTTTTTTGTTTTTTTTTGTTTTTGTTTTTGTTTCTGTTTTTTTGGGGGGGCAGGTAAGCCATTTAAAATGGTGTATTTAGGTGCTTTATAGATCATCTTTTAAATTATGGCCTCAACTCATATGAGAACAACACTAAACTAACTCTTAAAAAAGGATATTAGAACAATGCCCTTCTTAAGGATTGGCGCCCCAGGTAGCATCCTAAAATCAGTGGGATACTGCACGTAAGAGGGGAGATGGAAGATTAACAATGGATTGAAGAGTGGATGATCTTGGGAAAGAGGCTTTTTACCTGGAGCCAACTTGAGGCTTAAAATAGTTAAATCTTCAGTATTATTAATCTCGTTTCATATTGTTCTTGAAACAGTCTCAACTCTGTAGCCTGAGGTGGTATGGAGCTTACCATGTATAATAATATGGCCCTAAACTTGTGATAATCATCCTGAGTGCTAGGATTACAGACATGTGACTCCATTTTTTTTTTTTTTTGCTACCCCAGAATAAAACTATTCTGCTTGGTTTTAGCTATGAAGGGATATTCAATGTAGCTCTATCTTAAATCTTTCTTTTCCTTAGCAAATAATTATACTAAAGGAATTTAGAGAAAGAAGGCAGTATGATTAATGGCTTCACTTTTGTTATGGTTAAGGTATACTAGAATCGGTTACTCAATGGGTGTGGTAGCTAGAGAGAAGCGTGATGTTGTTACTCAGAAGAGGCAGGTATCATATTCCTACAAATGGAGCTTGTAACAAATGCAGGTAGTTGTTTGAATATCTAGGGTTTACTAGAGGAGAGTAATGGTTATTCTTCAAAATGTCCTTTGAGCCTGACCCGACTTTGAGTGGTGTCTAGGTAACTGCCAGGAAAAACTTCTTGGTGACCTTTTCCATGATCTGTGGCCTACAATGCCTGGCAAGTACATGGGAGGTATGAACGAAAGACGGAGTTTCCTTTAAATCCTTGGTCCGAGAGCTGACATGCAGACGTGGCAGGGCGTGTCGCTTGCTTCATGGGCTGAGCTCACTTTTCTATCCATGTCCAGGAAATCTCTTGGCTGTCCTGATATTTGTGTCTTCTGTCTCGTTTCCTCTGGAATAACAGAAAGTCACACACCCTAGGTTTATAACTTGGGATTTTTGTGATGCCATAGAAGAATAAAGTCCAGGGTTGGGTAGGGTGGGGTGGGGTGGGGTGGTTTTTTAAAAATGATATTCTGGAGGCTGGAAATCTGTGATTAGGTATCAGCACCGCTGGGTTCTTATGAAGACCCCATTTTCTAGCATGCTAGGTACTTGCTATAGTCTTTCTTATTCTTAGGAGGATAGGAAATCCAGGATGACCTCCCCTCCCCCGCCCTCCATCCCCACTGCATGTCTTATCTAACCCTAATTATCCTCTAAAAGACCCATCTACAAATACTACTACAATGGGTAGGAGGTGTTTAGTATAAACATTTTGGGAGATAGTTTAATTTGCAGCAAATCAGCCTCTTAGACGTAAACGTAGGAGCCGTTGGGAGAGAGAGGTAGATCTTCCTAGGCTTTTTACATCCCAAGCTGCTTCTAGGTTATATAGTTTTATTTTCTTAAATTGACCAAAGTTGAAGATAACTGTCACTTATGACTTGCTGGGCATTTTTCTATATATCTGTTATCAACTTGTATTTTTTTTTTTTACAGAAAATCTATTCAAGTCCCTTGCCCATTTTATAATTAAGTGCTTTCTACCTGTTTATTAGTTTGAATTCCTAATAGATTTGAACATTAAACAGTTGTTCTGGATAGGGTGGCAGATTAGATGCCATGTCTGTGAAATGGGGTGAAACATATTTAACATGGTCTACTCATCCTCTTCCTTGTCATATCCCCCTCTCCATGGCCTCGTTCATCCTCTTCCTTGTCATATCCCCCTCTCCATGGCCTCTTTCTTCCTCTTCCTTGTCATATCCCCCTCTCCATGGCCTCTTTCTTCCTCTTCCTTGTCATATCCCCCTCTCCATGGCCTCTTTCTTCCTCTTCCTTGTCATATCCCCCTCTCCATGGCCTCTTTCTTCCTCTTCCTTGTCATATCCCCCTCTCCATGGCCTCTTTCTGCTGTTTTGACTTCTTTGGGTATTCCGTGTTAAACACACAAAAGAAGAGACTGGGAGTTAGGATTCAAATATAAAGAAGAACATTTTACTTTTCTTTCTAGGTCTGGGTAACATAGGTCAATATAATTTTTCCACTTTTATTAATTTACCTGCCAACTTCATTTTTCTGTACAGTGGAATAAGATTCCCATATGTACATGTTCATTGTATATTCATCTGTCAGTGGAGATCTATGCCAATTACATTTTTTTTCTTCCTTCCTTCCTTCCTTCCTTCCTTCCTTCCTTCCTTCCTTCCTTCCTTCCCTCCCTCCCTCCCTCCCTCCCTCCCTCCCTCCCTCCCTCCCTCCCTCCCTCCCTCCCTCCCTTCTTTCTTTCTTTCTTTCTTTCTTTCTTTCTTTCTTTCTTTCTTTTCTTTCTGGTTTATTTATTTATTTTATGTATATCAATGCACTATAGCTGTCTTCAGACACACCAGAAGAGGGCATCAGATCCCGTTACAGATAATTGAGAGCCAGCATATGGTTGCTGGGGATTGAACTCAGGAACTTTAGAACAGCCAGTGCTCTTAACCTCTGAGCCCTCTCTCCAGCCCCTGGTTACATTTTCTAGCTATTGTGAATGGATGAGCAGTGAAAAGGTGAGCAAGTATTCCTGAATCAGGATTTTGAGCCAAGGAATGGCTAGGTCTTGTGGTAGATCTATCTCTAGTATTTGATGAATCCACAAACTTATTTCTATAGGGGCTTAACTGTTTTTATTCCCAGCAACAGTGAATAGGGGTGAATTATATATTACATTAAGTGAATTATGAATATTTGTATAATTCTAACCTATATTTGTCATATGATTAATTTATGAATACCATTTTAGTGAGGTAAGATCAAGGTAGTTTTCAGTTATATTTCCCTTATGTTTAAGGATGTTGAATAGCTTTAAAAGTATTTATGAGCCATTTATCTTTCTTCTTTTGAGATTCCCTGTTCAGATCTGTATCTCGTTTTGACTGTGTGGTTTGTTTGCTTGATATCTAATTTTGTTTTGGTGTACTCCAGATATTTATCCTCCGTTGGGTATACAGCTGGCAAAGATTTTCTCCCACGCTGTAGGCTACCTCTTCACTCAATCTGCTTATTTACTTTTTAGTTTGAGAGCGTATTTGTTGAGTGTTAATCTTATATTTCAGAGTGACTATGGCCCTGTTTAGAAAGTCCTTACCATGCCAATGTGGTGGAGGGCACACTTTACATTCACGTTTAGCAGTTTCAGAGCTTCAGTGAGGACTTTAATCTATTTGGAGCTGGTTGTTGCTGTACAAGGTGGGAGATAAGGGTCTAGTAGATATCTAGCTTTCCCAATATCATTTGTTAATGATGCTGCTTTTCCTCCAGGTGCATCTGAGACTAAGTAATGGATGCATGTTCAGCTGTAAACAAGGCATTTACATTACCCCATATAAGGCTTAGGGATCATGGGAAAGGAAGTTGAAAGTATATACGCCGAAAGTAGAGAGAAGAGCCATAGAATGCCATCTTCCAGCCATTACAATCATCATCTCACAGCAGCTCTGAATGATTTCCTTGGGGCTCTGCAAGAATGAACCTGTCAGTAGTCAAGCATGGATTTAGGAGGGATCCAGGGCCAACTTCCTTCACTGCTAAATTAGTTGCTTCTAGTTGATTCAGGAAGAGGGATCCTACCAAGATCCAATAGATAGTTCCAATATAGTGTTCACTCAGATGACCCTAGTTAAGCTATATACGCTGCAAAACCAAATGGAAAGCTATGAATGTCTAAAAGAGACTGGTAGAGATGGTGAGAGGATGTGATAAGGCTGGAAGTGAGACCGGAAAAATGAAAGATGGAGGGGAAAGTAGAGAAATCCAAGCACATTATATATGTATATGAAATTGTCCAGGAGCAAAGGTTACCAACTAAAAAAGAATAAACAATCAATTTAATATGGGAAAAAAACCCAAATCATAATCCTATAAGAGTAAAAGCTAAATTGTTTGTTTGTTTGTTTTGTTTTGTTTTGTTTTTGTTTTTAGAAGTAACCAAACTGACAATCAGCTATACCACACTGCTTCCAGGGAAATCTTCTCATGGGTACTGCAAAAGTGGGGGCCAGAGGAGTCTGGGTTGTAGAGCAATGGAATTCAGGATGAGGCAAGCAAAGAGGCAATGTTTATTTTTGTTTTTGTTTTTTGTTTTTCCTAAGGTTTCAACACCCATAGCCATCAGGGAATTTCAAGCTAAAACTACCTTGAGAAGTTTGTTTGTTTGTTTGTTTGTTTGTTTGTTTGTTTTTCCGAGACAGGGTTTCTCTGTGTAACTCTGGCTGTCCTGGAACTCACTCTGTAGACTAGGCTGGCCTCGAACTCAGAAATCTGCCTGCCTCTGCCTCCCAAATGCAGGGATTAAAGGCATGCACCACCACTGCCTGGCCTACCTTGAGATTTTATCTTTCTCCTCTAGCCAGTGTCTAACATGAAGGTTAGCACTGCAGAAATCAGTAAGGAGGTTTCTCAAAAGCAGACCCACCCTCTGACCCAGCCTCATCACTGCAGGACATGTACCTAAAAGATTTAAAGTTGCAACAAATGGACACTTGCATTTTTTTTTGAGTGATGATTAAAAGCCAATAAAAAATGCTGTACTACTCAGCTATTAAAAAAATGAATTTATGAAATTCCTAGGCAAATGGATGGACCTAGAGGGTATCATCTTGAGTGAGGTAACCCAATCACAAAGGAACTTGCACAATATGTACTCACTGATAAGTGGATATTAGCCCAGAAACTTAGGATACTCAAGATATAAGATACAACTTGCCAAACGCATGAAATTCAAGAAGAACGAAGACCAAAGTGTGGTATGGGTTCATGTGAGATGCCTGACTCCTGACTCACCAGCAAGAAAGACACCACAGCAGGATCCTTCTGCAACACGTTTATTGGGAGAGCATTGACTGCGTAGGTGAAAGACCCTGAGCCCCAGAACTGGCGCTGCTTATATAGGCCTAGGAGTGACGTGTCAGCACCTCATTCACGTGCCTTGGGTCAGGCAGTGACTCAGCAAAAAACTCTATGGCACATGCACACATTGGTTGTTTACCCATATTCATGGGCGTTGGCTTATTGCCACCAGTGCCATCTTGTAATGGCGTTTGCGGCTTCCCACAGGTTCATAGCCCTTTTGTTGAAAGTCAGTTTGTCTTAAATATATAGATTTGTTTCCAGGCTTTCCATCCTACTCCATTGGTCTGTGTGTCTATTTTTATGCCAACTGTTACTATAGCTTTGTTGTTGTCTTTGTTAGACTTATTGATGTGATAAAGCACTATGATGAAAAGCAACTTGGTAAGGAAATGGTTTATTTCTGCTTAGTTCTCAGGTTGTACTCCATTACTAAAGGAAGTTAGGGCAGGAACTTGGGGCCAGAACTGAAGCAGAAACTATGGGGGAGCACAGCTTATTGGCTTGTTCCCCATTGGCTTACTTGGCCTGCCCCGTTATACTATTCAGGATCCTGGGTAGGCCTAGGGATGTTACCACTCCACTGAGCTGGACCCTCCAGTGTCTATCATTGAGCAAGAGAATCCTTTGCCAGCTCACTTCCAGCCAATCTGATGGAGGCATTTTTCCATTGGACTTCCACTCATCAATTAACTAGTGTGTCAGACTGACAAATGCTAGTCAGATCAGTAGATTATTTTGAAGTCTGGTAGTGTAATATCTTTCCAGCCTCACTCTTTCATTCACATTTTGCTTCTTAGTGGTCTTTTCTGATTTCATGTGAAGTTTAGGATCTTAAGAACATGTTTCTTCTTTAAATTAAGTGCTATTGGAGTTTTGGTGGGATTCATTAAATTGTAGATCCCGTTCTTCACTATGGACATTTTTTTTCCATTTTTTATTAGGTATTTAGCTCATTTACATTTCCAATGCTATACCAAAAGTACCCCATACCCACACATCCCCACTCCCCTACACACCCACTCCCCCTTTTTGGCCCTGGCGTTCCCCTGTACTGGGGCATATAAAGTTTGCGTGTCCAATGGGCCTCTCTTTCCAGTGATGGCCGACTAGGCCATCTTTTGATACATATGCAGCTAGAGTCAAGAGCTCCGGGGTACTGGTTAGTTCATAATGTTGTTCCACCTATGGGGTTGCAGATCCCTTTAGCTCCTTGGGTACTTTCTCTAGCTCCTTCATTGGGAGCCCTGTGATCCATCCATTAGCTGACTGTGAGCATCCACTTCTGTGTTTGTAGGCCCCGGCATAGTCTCACAAGAAACAGCTACATCTGGGTCCTTTCGATAAAATCTTGCTAGGGTATGCAATGGTGTCAGCGTTTGGATACTGATTATGGGGTGGATCCCTGGATATGGCAGTCTCTACATGGTCCATCCTTTCATCTCAGCTCCAAACTTTGTCTCTGTAACTCCTTCCATGGGTGTTTTGTTCCCACTTCTAAGGAGGGGCATAGTGTCCACACTTCAGTCTTCATTTTTCTTGAGTTTCATGTGTTTAGCAAATTGTATCTTATATCTTGGGTATCCTAGGTTTGGGGCTAATATCCACTTATCAGTGAGTACATATTGTGTGAGTTCCTTTGTGAATGTGTTACCTCACTCAGGATGATGCCCTCCAGGTCCATCCATTTGGCTAGGAATTTCATAAATTCATTCTTTTTAATAGCTGAGTAGTACTCCATTGTGTAGATGTACCGCATTTTCTGTATCTATTCCTCTGTTGAGGGGCATCTGGGTTCTTTCCAGCTTCTGGCTATTATAAATAAGGCTGCTATGAACATAGTGGAGCATGTGTCCTTCTTACCAGTTGGGGCATCTTCTGGATATATGCCCAGGAGAGGTATTGCTGGATCCTCCGGTAGTACTATGTCTAATTTTCTGAGGAACCGCCAGACTGATTTCCAGAGTGGTTGTACAAGCTTGCAATCCCACCAACAATGGAGGAGTGTTCCTCTTTCTCCACATCCACGCCAGCATCTGCTGTCACCTGAATTTTTGATCTTAGCCATTCTGACTGGTGTGAGGTGGAATCTCAGGGTTGTTTTGATTTGCATTTCCCTGATGATTAAGGATGTTGAACATTTTTTCAGGTGCTTCTCTGCCATTCGGTATTCCTCAGGAGAGAATTCTTTGTTCAGTTCTGAGCCCCATTTTTTAATGGGGTTATTTGATTTTCTGAAGTCCACCTTCTTGAGTTCTTTATATATGTTGGATATTAGTCCCCTATCTGATTTAGGATAGGTAAAGATCCTTTCCCAATCTGTTGGTGGTCTTTTTGTCTTATTGACGGTGTCTTTTGCCTTGCAGAAACTTTGGAGTTTCATTAGGTCCCATTTGTCAATTCTCGATCTTACAGCACAAGCCATTGCTGTTCTGTTCAGGAATTTTTCCCCTGTGCCCATATCTTCAAGGCTTTTCCCACTTTCTCCTCTATAATTTTCAGTGTCTCTGGTTTTATGTGAAGTTCCTTGATCCACTTAGATTTGACCTTAGTAAAAGGAGATAAGTATGGATCGATTCGCATTTTTCTTTTTTTTTTTTTTTTAGTAGTTAGGTTACGGTCTTTTTTTTTTTTCCATTTTTTATTAGGTATGTAGCTCATTTACATTTCCAATGCTATACCAAAAGTACCCCATACCCACCCACCCCCACTCCCCTACCCACCCACTCCCACTTTTTGGCCCTGGCGTTCCCCTGTACTGGGGCATATAAAGTTTGCGTGTCCAATGGGCCTCTCTTTCCAGTGATGGCCGACTAGGCCATCTTTTGATACATATGCAGCTAGAGTCAAGAGCTCCGGGGTACTGGTTAGTTCATAATGTTGTTCCACCTATGGGGTTGCAGATCCCTTTAGCTCCTTGGGTACTTTCTCTAGCTCCTTCATTGGGAGCCCTGTGATCCATCCATTAGCTGACTGTGAGCACCCACTTCTGTGTTTGTAGGCCCCGGCATAGTCTCACAAGAGACAGCTACATCTGGGTCCTTTCGATAAAATCTTGCTAGGGTATGCAATGGTGTCAGCGTTTGGATACTGATTATGGGGTGATTCGCATTCTTCTACATGATAACAACCAGTTGTGCCAGCACCAATTGTTGAAAATGCTGTCTTTCTTCCACTGGATGGTTTTAGATCCCTTGTCGAAGATCAAGTGACCATAGGTGTGTGGGTTCATTTCTGGGTCTTCAATTCTGTTCCATTGGTCTACTTGTCTGTCTCTATACCAGTACCATGCAGTTTTTATCACAATTGCTCTGTAGTAAAGCTTTAGGTCAGGCATGGTGATTCCACCAGAGGTTCTTTTATCCTTGAGAAGACTTTTTGCTATCCTAGGTTTTTTGTTATTCCAGATGAATTTGCAAATTGCTCCTTCTAATTCCTTGAATAATTGAGTTGGAATTTTGATGGGGATTGCATTGAATCTATAGATTGCTTTTGGCAAGATAGCCATCTTTACTATATTGATCCTGCCGATCCATGAGTATGGGAGATCTTTCCATCTTCTGAGATCTTCTTTAATTTCTTTCTTCAGAGACTTGAAGTTTTTATCATACAGATCTTTCACTTCCTTAGTTAGAGTCACGCCGAGATATTTTATATTATTTGTGACTATTGAGAAGGGTGTTTTTTCCCTAATTTCTTTCTCAGCCTGTTTATCCTTTGTGTAGAGAAAGGCCATTGACTTGTTTGAGTTAATTTTATATACAGCTACTTCACCGAAGCTGTTTATCAGGCTTAGGAGTTCTCTGGTGGAATTTTTAGGGTCACTTATATATACTATCATATCATCTGCAAAAAGTGATATTTTGACTTCCTCTTTTCCAATTTGTATCCCCTTGATCTCCTTTTGTTGTCAAATTGCTCTGGCTAATACTTCAAGTACTATTTTGAAAAGGTAGGGAGAAAGTGGGCAGCCTTGTCTAGTCCCTGATTTTAGTGGGATTGCTTCCAGCTTCTCTCCATTTACTTTGATGTTGGCTACTGATTTGCTGTAGATTGCTTTTATCATGTTTAGGTATGGGCCTTGAATTCCTGATCTTTCCAAAACTTTTATCATGAATGGGTGTTGGATCTTGTCAAATGCTTTTTCTGCATCTAACGAGATGATCATGTGGTTTTTGTCTTTGAGTTTGTTTATATAATGGATTACATTGATGGATTTTTGTATATTAAACCATCCCTGCATCCCTGGAATAAAACCTACTTGGTCAGGATGGATGATTGCTTTAATGTGTTCTTGGATTCGGTTAGCGAGAATTTTATTGAGGATTTTTGCATCGATATTCATAAGAGAAATTGGTCTGAAGTTCGTTATCTTTGTTGGGTCTTTCTGTGGTTTAGGTATCAGAGTAATAGTGGCTTCATAAAATGAGTTGGGTAGAGTACCTTCTACTTCTATCTTGTGAAATAGTTTGTGCAGAACTGGAATTAGATCTTCTTTGAAGGTCTGATAGAACTCTGCACTAAACCCGTCTGTTCCTGGGCTTTTTTTGGCTGGGAGACTATTAGTAACTGCTTCTATTTCTTTAGGGGATATGGGACTGTTTAGATGGTCAAGTTCATCCTGATTCAACTTTGGTACCTGGTATCTGTCCAGAAATTTGTCCATTTCATCCAGGTTTTCCAGTTTTGTTGAGTATAGCCTTTTGTAGAAGAATCTGATGGTGTTTTGGATTTCTTCAGGATCTGTTGTTATGTCTCCCTTTTCATTTCTGATTTTGTTAATTAGGATTTTGTCCCTGTGCCCTCTAGTGAGTCTAGCTAAGGGTTTATCTATCTTGTTGATTTTCTCAAAGAACCAACTCCTCATTTGGTTAATTCTTTGAATAGTTCTTCTTGTTTCCACTTGGTTGATTTCACTCCTGAGTTTGATTATTTCCTGCCGTCTACTCCTCTTGGTGAATTTGCTTCCTTTTTTTCTAGAGCTTTTAGATGTGTTGTCAAGCTGCTAGTATGTGCTCTCTCCCGTTTCTTCTTGGAGGCACTCAGAGCTATGAGTTTCCCTCTTAGAAATGCTTTCATTGTGTCCCAAATGTTTGGGTACGTTGTGGCTTCATTTTCATTAAACTCTAAAAAGTCTTTAATTTCTTTCTTTATTCCTTCCTTGACCAAGGTATCATTGAGAAGAGTGTTATTCAGTTTCCACGTGAATGTTGGCTTTCCATTATTTATGTTGTTATTGAAGATCAGTCTTAGGCCATGGTGGTCTGATAGGATACATGGGACAATTTCAATATTTCTGTATCTGTTGAGGCCTGTTTTGTGACCAATTATATGGTCAATTTTGGAGAAGGTCCCGTGAGGTGCTGAGAAGAAGGTATATCCTTTTGTTTTAGGATAAAATGTTCTGTAGATATCTGTCAGGTCCATTTGTTTCATAACTTCTGTTAGTTTCACTGTGTCCCTGTTTAGTTTCTGTTTCCACGATCTGTCCATTGATGAAAGTGGTGTGGTGAAGTCTCCTACTATTATTGTGTGAGGTGCAATGTGTGCTTTGAGCTTTACTAAAGTGTCTTTAATGAATGTGGCTGCCCTTGCATTTGGAGCGTAGATATTCAGAATTGAGAGTTCCTTTTGGAGGATTTTACCTTTGATGAGTATGAAGTGTCCCTCCTTGTCTTTTTTGATAACTTTGGGTTGGAAGTCGATTTTATCCGATATTAGGATGGCTACTCCAGCCTGTTTCTTCAGACCATTTGCTTGGAAAATTGTTTTCCAGCCTTTCACTCTGAGGTAGTGTCTGTCTTTTTCCCTGAGATGGGTTTCCTGTAAGCAGCAGAATGTTGGATCCTGTTTGTGTAGCCAGTCTGTTAGTCTATGTCTTTTTATTGGGGAATTGAGTCCATTGATATTAAGAGATATTAAGGAAAAGTAATTATTGCTTCCTTTTATTTTTGTTGTTAGAGTTGGCATTCTGTTCTTGTGGCTGTCTTCTTATTGGTTTGTTGAGCGATTACTTTCTTGCTTGTTCTAGGGCGTGATTTCCGTCCTTTTATTGCTTCTTTTCTGTTATTATCCTTTGAAGGGCTGGATTCGTGGAAAGATATTGTGTGAATTTGGTTTTGTCGTGAAATACTTTGGTTTCTCCATCTATGGTAATTGAGAGTTTGGCCGGGTATAGTAGCCTGGGCTGGCATTTGTGTTCTCTTAGTGTCTGTATAACATCTGTCCAGGCTCTTCTGGCTTTCATAGTCTCTGGTGAAAAGTCTGGTGTAATTCTGATAGGCCTTCCTTTATATGTTACTTGACCTTTCTCCCTTACTGCTTTTAATATTCTCTCTTTATTTAGTGCATTTGTTGTTCTGATTATTATGTGTCGGGAGAAATTTCTTTTCTGGTCCAGTCTATTTGGAGTTCTGTAGGCTTCTTGTATGATCATGGGCATCTCTTTCTTTATGTTTGGGAAGTTTTCTTCAATTATTTTGTTGAAGATATTAGCTGGCCCTTTAAGTTGAAAATCTTCATTCTCATCAATTCCTATTATCTGTAGGTTTGGTCTTCTCATTGTGTACTGGATTTCCTGGATGTTTTGAGTTAGGATCCTTTTCCATTTTGTATTTTCTTTGACTGTTGTGTCAATGTTCTCTATGGAATCTTCTGCACCTGAGATTCTCTCTTCCATTTCTTGTATTCTGTTGCTGATGCTCACATCTATGGTTCCAGATCTCTTTCCTAGCGTTTCTATCTCCAGCGTTGCCTCGCTTTGGGTTTTCTTTATTGTGTCTACTTCCCTTTTTAGTTCTAGTATAGTTTTGTTCATTTCCATCACCTGTTTGGATGTGTTTTCCTGTTTTTCTTTAAGGACTTCTACCTGTTTGGTTGTGTTTTCCTGCTTTTCTTTAAGGGCCTGTAACTCTTTAGCAGTGCTCTCCTGTAATTCTTTAATTGACTTATGAAAGTCCTTCTTGATGTCCTCTATCATCATCATGAGAAATGTTTTAAAATCTGGGTCTAGATTTTCGGTTGTTTTGGGGTGCCCAGGACTAGGTGGGGTGGGAGTGCTGCGTTCTGATGATGGTGAGTGGTCTTGATTTCTGTTAGTAGGATTCTTACGTTTGCCTTTCGCCATCTGGTAATCTCTGAAGCTAGTTGTTATAGTTGTCTCTGTTAAGAGCTTGTTCTTCAGGTGACTCTGTTAGCCTCTATAAGCAGACCTGGGAGGGTAGCTCTCTCCTTAGTTTCAGTGGGCAGAGTATTCTCTGCAGGCAAGCTCTCTTCTTGCAGGGAAGGTACCCAGATATCTGGTGTTTGAACCGGCCTCCTGGCAGAAGTTGTGTTCCACTCGCTAGAGGTCTTAGGATCCCGTGGGGAATCCTGTGTGGGCCCTTGCGGGTGTCGGGCGACTCCGCTGGCAAGGTAGCCCGGGGCTCGAGTGGAGCGGAAGGGGCTTGTGTCCCAGGTCAGGCCCGGGTAGTCTGCTTCCCTATTTCCCGCAGTCTCAGGTTCCGCGAGATTGGATTGGGGCAGGCGCTGTGTTCCACTCACCAGAGGTCTTAGGATCCAGTGGGGAATCCTGTGTGGGCCCTTGCGGGTGTCGGGCGACTCCGCTGGCAAGGTACCCTGGGGCTCGAGGTCACTATGGACATTTTAAACAACTTTATTTCTACTACTCAGTGAGCACAAGAGCTTTCCTTGAGTCTGAGAAGCCCGCCCAGCTTTGAGCAGGGACGTAATTAAGTCTGACTTGGCTTTTTGAGTGCAGCTAGCTTGAGAGCTGAGTGTCCTAGTAAAAGGAACTGAAGACTGAGAGGCAAGGGGTGGAGGGAGGGATCAGAAGCGCCTCTGAAAGGCAGGAGTGCACAGTGCATGGGATAGAGGGTGAGACCCTGGGAACCACATTGCTGTGAGCACTTGAGGTCTGTCACCCTGGAAACTCATACTTGTCTGTTTCCATCTGTCGTCTGACTTCAGATTCTGGAACATGACCCCTGATTGCACATTGTACTTTTTCCTCCATTCATGTTCTTTGTCAGTTTTCTCCACACGAAGTTCTACTTTGTTTTTAATGGACTTTTTTTTTTTTTTAAACTGAGCAATGTGGACTTTATTTGTTTAAACAATGTGTTTTCTCTTCCAGTTTGGTCATAATTTTGCTTTTACTGTTTGTCAGAAATCTTTGTCATATAAAAAAAAGAGCTACAAAATTCACAGTTATTATTTTGCTTGAATTGGCTCCAAAGATATAAAATGGAACCTGGTGTCAGAGAAGTTTATATAACAAACTATTTGTTGGATTTATTGCTCTATTCTGAGATCATTTGGGGAGCCAAAGGGGATAGATTAATTTGTAAATGTTTAGAACAGTAGTTTGTCAAGGGAAAAATGGACTAAAAAATGCTCTTAACCTGAAATTCTATCTATAGTTTTGCATACTTATAACAAAATGATCTTTGCTATGTAAGATGGATACATTGATAATTAGGCTGGACATTTCCTGTGTTACTATTGGAAGTTTATTGAGAAAACAGACAAATATAAGACATGACAAAATAAATATGGCAAGTCTATATAAGATCACTCAATCTAGTCTTTATGCCTAATAACATTCACAAAGATAGATGGCTCTAATCCCCATAGCCAGCAGTGCTGCCTTTTGGATGTAGGGATATTTTCTAGTCCTTCTATTATTCCTAAGTATCTGAGAGAAGCAGCTTAAGTGACGGCTTCTCTGGCTCCTAGACTGAGGCTATGGTCCAGTGCAACAGGGAAGTCATGGCTACAGGAGCCAGAGGCAGCTGGTCACATTGCATCTGCAGTCAGAGGACAGAGAGAATGATGTCTGCCTCACCACATGCTTTCTCCCTCTTCCAGGACTCTAGTCCACGTGACAGTGCTCTCCACATTTGGGATGGCTCTTCCTTCTTCAGTTAAAACTTTCTAGAACTCCTAAGCATACACGCAGAGGTGTGTTTTTATGATGATAAACCCAGTTGAGTTGACAATAAATATTAATTTACAGGGTCTTTGCAGATGTGATCAAATTAAAAATGTTGAATTTGAGCATATTATCTTGGATCATTAGGTAAATCCTAAATGTTTATATGATGCTTACAAGAGACAAAGATTGACAGGCAAAGAGATGAATGTGGACAGAGAGAATAGGGGAGTCTGGAGAATAACAGCTTTGAAGACTGGAGCAGGGTGAGAATAAATTCAGAAATGACTGCAGTCACCAGAAGTCGGGAGACAGAAGGCATAGAACTCCTGAAGGAAGCATGGCCCTCCCAACACCTAGATTTAGCCTAGTTATTTGGTCTTTTTAGATGGCAGATCCATAAGCAAACAGCTTGTGTAACTTTGTGATAGGAGTCTTTGGGCATCGATATGGGGGACTAGTTCCTTCAACAAGTTATTTGTGACTATGTGGTTGCTTTGGGTAATAATTTAGTGATGAACAGATTTGCCAATGGTGGTTCTTCTTTATTCTAGTTTCTTAGAGTTCTCCATAGAGACAGGAAAATAATTAGTTTAGTGTGATTTTTCAAAGTCAAAATTTCCTGAATTGTTATATATGCTGAGAATCAGGAAATCAGGTGGTTCACCAAAGCCTTAATCTAGGGGTTGATGGTGGAAATCCCCAGTGTAGATCAGGAGATCTGAGAGCCCGGAGTACCAGTTCTGTTCAGACTGACAGCTCCATTGAGACTCAGAATTGAAACTGCCCTTCTCCCTTTGTTCAACACCACTGAGATCAATTCTTTATTCTATCTATTGAAATGATAAGCTCTTCTGAAAATATGCTTGTAGATCCAGATATGATGATTAACCTACTGTCTGAGCATCCCTCAAATCAACACACTAAAGTCAACCTAACTAACCTCACACCTAGTGACTAGTGAGCCAATCACCGCTGTTGACTCCTAAAAGACATATGTGCTATAAAAACTTATTTTTTGTTCTTTCATATTTCCGAAAACTTGAAGATTATTTTGTCAACCTTTCCTGACTGGAGAGGACAAAATAGTTAGTTGCCACTGAAATATTCCTCTGTTCTGTGCTCTTCTCACCCTGAATAATAGCACCCACCAAAATCAAAGCAATTTCACATGCTTCCTTACAGACCAGGAGGGTCCCAGGAAGTGATGACATATATTCTGAAGTTCTATCTATGACTATTACATGACTATAAAGGATGGAAGTTTTTTTCCCCCTCCTAGAAGGCTCCCCAGAGACTTCTACATACTAATGATGTTCATTGAAACCCTCTTAGATGAGGTCACAGTACATGTTGCCTGTTGAATATGTAATGGACTCCAATAAACTTTTGAGAAAACAGATTTACGTGTAATTTGCAGATGCCTCCGTGACAGGTGAGGGAGGCAGGTGTTAAATGGAGTGGTGAGGAGCCTCTCCCGAGTTCTCCATATTCCTTGTATCCACCCCTGTGAGCATGCTCCAAAGCCACTATATAGGATTCAGCCAAGAGCTTGACCTTTCTGATGCCTCTTCCCAATGCTTGGATTTTGGATGAGTTCCATCTCTTAGTTTTCCCAGATATGTTTCCATTTCGGCAATGGTTGTGGTCCCAACCCTAGAGCTTTTGGCACTTGCAGAAACAGGTCCCTGCTTTTTATTACCCATTGTCCTTGGAAAGACTTAAAGTGCTCTTGCAACACCAAGACCACATGAATCTTTATGAGAGGGAGAAAGTTTGCCAACATGGAGAATCAGCATGAGACGTCAAATGACCTAATAAAAAAATAAAATAAAAAGGAACTTGACTGGTCCCACACTGAATGGAACCTGAAAACCACTCAGTTCTGGCATTATTGAATATCTGTGGTAAATGAAAAAAAAAAAAAGGTTCCCAGTTCATTACGATTGCCCCTCCTTAGCTCCACTCCCGTTTCTATGTAACTTTAAGCATTGACCCTTATAGGCATGATGCTCCAGATTGCTCCTTTAGACCTCGTCTGTGTGGCTTGCTCTGGGACAGTGGTATACCAGCTCTCTAGAGGCACTGACCCCATACTTTTCATTTCAATCTACCAGAACACTAATAGCCAACTCTCAAAGTTACCACATATTTAATGACTGATTTCTGTAAGCTGGAGGAGCCTGCTTCAGTGAACCACGTCTTTGGGGAAAATTGATATTAACAAATATAAAACAGAGATTTAAAAGCTGGTTGTAAAAATGGACCTGATCACTTTTTTTCCTTAGCCATTGCTATGAGGATTGCTTGGAGCAGAATCCTGAAAGATGATAGGCTGATCAAGTGGAATCCCAGTTGCCCTAGCCAATAGCCATCTGACTAAAGAATTCCAATGGACACCAGATACATAATGAATACAATTTTGCTCTTCCAATTTTGACACACAGTTGTGTGTCACTGAGGCTCTGTCACTGTTAGTTAAGCAGCATTATTTTAGCACTTGATGACTGATATTGTGCCTTGTGCAACTCATTAAGGCAGAAATTTCATGCCTAGTTTTCCATTTTAATTGTGCCTACTCAGGAGGGCTGTTTGACAGTCATTTGTGTTCTTTCTCCTACTTGGAGTAGGATCCTCCATGGAGCAGCAGAGTTTTTCTTCCATTAAAACCTTTGAAAAAATTGTCCTCTGTAACGATGCTTTGGATGGTAAACATCGAGGCTTACAGTGGGTGGGTTTCTTGCATTGGGGGGAGGGGATTTGAGAGTAGCTAAGTTTTTCAGGAGAAAGGTAGTGAGCTGCTCAGGGCTTTCTGGTCTCAGGTCTACCTATGGCTGTGTACTTCCTGGGGTAACACAGTACACGAGGGAAGAACTTAAGGAAGGAGAGATTTATTTTGACTCCCTGTTTCAGAGGACCCCACCCATAGTCAGTTAACCAAGTTGCTAGGCATATGGTGAGACAGAATATCAGGGTGGGGACCATGTGACAGGGTGTACTCATGACAGCTGGGAAGAAAGGTGAAAGAGAAGAGATAGAGGTCCCAGTATGCCTTTCAGGACCATGCCTCTAAGGGCCTGCTTTCCTCCTCAACTTTCTGCCCACTCTCAACAGCCTGTGAAGTTATGAATCCATAAATTGACGTATCTCTTCATAAGGCCACCGTGGTTATGATACAGGAATCTCTCATATTCTCTGACTCTGAATGTTGTTACCCTGGGGACCAAATCTTGAACACATGAACAATGAACACATTTAAGATCAAAAGCATAATCATAGGGTTTCTTGAAGTATTGCTTGCAAAGGATGTCACAAGTGGGAGCACCCGAGGAAGGTGCCATAAATCGACAAACATTAGCATATTCTCCTGTGAAGTGTTAGCAATATAGGGTCTAGAAAACTGCAGCACCCTTGGCCATCATTTAGGACTGACAGGTCACCTGCAACAGACAAATTCCAAAGTGGCATTCAACTGTAAACCCAAGGGTAATAGGCAAGGAGAATTTGATTCTGATTTCTGCTTATAAACTTCAGGCTGTCTTTGAACTTCTGATATCCTTGCTTCTACCTCCCAAGTCCTGGGAGTACAGGGATACACCATCATGCTCAGTGGAGAGGATACAAACCTGGGAACTAGAAATAGTGTTCTCAAACGACTTCTCCTCTGTACAAGGATCCAGAGGAGGGAATAAAAGCTGAAAAGCATTGCTAATGCAGATAAAGATGGGCAGTCGATAAGGCCTGGCCCTTGCTGGTCAAGCCCAGCACCTACAGACTTGTCACCAACTTTCCCTCATCCTCCTATAGGGCTTGTGTGAACCTGCCAACACTCAGAATGCACCAATGCACACTATTGGATTTAGTGTACTTTCATGATCAGCATCTTGGCTGGTTGTGTTTCAGTACAGCAAGGAGTATGTCCACTTCCTGAGAGGCAGATGGGTTTCTGTTGGTGGAGTGATCTAATAGACATGGGTGAAGATGATATTTTAAGTAAAACCACCAGACATACAGGATTTTGGTTTTCAAATACAGCTAAGATTTCGTTCCCTGCCCTTGATTGAATCTTATCTTCCCTGCCCCAATGCCATCAATGAAGAGATGAGAGAGAACGTTGCGGGTGTGCTTTTGTGCACAGGCCTGTCTGTTTTTAAAGACACTCCCACAGCTGTTTTCTGCTTCAACCTGAGGTTACGTTAGGCCAACCTCAATATGTATGAAATGGTCCAGATGTGCTTTTCCTGTTTGGCCCCTTTATCTTGCATGTTGTTGGTGTTTTGGTATAAAACCTTAATGCTTTGGCTCAAATGTTGTCTAATTTTAAATGTACTCTCTGCAAGTCTGATTGGAAAATTAACTTCCCATCCTATCTATACCTAGAGACTTTTTTTCTTTTCTGTGCATAATCTACTTTTAATGCCTCAATAGCATGTATATGAAATGTGGCATCATCAAGTTTGGGGATTGACTCTTCTAAGAAGCCCGTGGAACTTTGACATGTCGCTATCACGTTCCCTGAAAGACAAATGCTATTAGAGGATTGCTGGTGTTGCTCTAAGTATCTTGATTTTCCTTTCTTGCTCAGTTGTCTGACTTTCTACAATGTTTGGTTGATTCCATTTGGTTCGTCTTTAAAAAGTGTCAACACGTGATGCCGGACCATCCCCAGTCCCCTGAGTGGCATCAAGAAGCTTCCGTGAGTGCCACAGGCAACTGAGGAATCATCAGAAGTAGCATCAGAGACTTGCCAGAGAACCCCCAGATGAGAAACAGAATGGCATGATTGTTATAAAACGCTGAGATGTGGAGAGGGTTTGGTTATGTAAGGTAAAATAACAACAAAGAATACTCAAGCACATGCCATTGCTACAAGTTAATTGCCTGCACTAATTTAAAAGCTGGGGTATTAGGAAGATCCAATTTGCAGCTCAAATAAACACCAGTGTGTTAAAAGTCAGCTTTCCTCTATGTCAAGACCTGGGTATCTCTGCTTCTTTGTTTGCATCTACTTGGTATGAATCCATGTGAAAGTCATCTCAGTCAAGTACCTGGCACATAGTAGGTGGTCAGTTGTATCTGTCCTCATAGATTCTGCCTCATGCCTGGCATTGTTTTAAGTACTAGGGTCATGACAGTGAATAAAGCCAATGAAAACCTAGGTCTGGAGCACCCTTCCTTCTTCAGGACTCAGACAGAGTAGAGCAAATGAGTGAACGGTGCCGTAAGTATTATAGAAACAAAAACCAAGGGAGGAGGTAGAGAGAAATCCTGGGGGACAATGGAGAAAGGTGGGCCTCATTTTACAATGTGGGCTTTTTTTTTTTTTGATCAAGTGATCTCATGAAAGTATGAGGATCTGGAGAACATTTTATATTCATTTCATAGGGCCAGTTCAGAAGTCCCAAGGCCAGTGTGCTACATGACCTAGAAAATGGGTTACAGAGGAGTTAGAGGAGAGTAGTAGTCCTATGTTTGCAGACAGCAAGGCTTAGGATATCCATTGTTCTGGGTCACTGAAGTGTCTGTCCCCTGGGTGGGTGGAGGAATCAGCTTAGGAATGGTGTGGACTTGTTGCTCTGAGTTTTCTCTTGTTAGAACAACCTCTCATTAGCAAATGACTCTGGATCTACTTAATGTCCAAGTACCTGCTTTGATTTCCACTGTTATTTGTGATGTATATGGTTGGGGTTGGGAGGGGGGCAGGTATAGAGAAGGACTATCCATTTCCAATACCTTGAACACACACACACACACACACACACACACACACACACACACACACACATACACACACACACTACAAGACAGGAATCTCAAACACTATAGATCCTCTCCTTGCTTGGTATTATGATGTTGTCATTCTAGGCTATTCACTGGTCTCCAATTGTCCCTCCTCTTCTTCAGGTTAGCCTGGTCTGCAGGAAGAGCATAGAAGTAGACAGATTTCCCCCACAGTGAAGAGGTTATCTGTACAGAATATTTGGACTGTCTTTCCTTCTGCTTTTCTTCCTTTCATAGGACAAGGAAGCATATCTGGATGAAGACTATCTTGTTTCTCAAAGGGGATGCTGAAAGCTCTAATGATGTTTGGGCCCAGTAACCTTTCTTGGCCTTGCTACTTCTACTGAGCTCATCATATGGCAACACAATTTACATAAGAAGTGGATCTGTAATAAATTTCCCCCGTAAATTCCTTCCAGCAGCATGCAAACCTTTTTAGTTCCACAGTGCGTGTGCATATAATGATCCCCCACCTGGCTCAGGACTGTTTTATGTGGGAACATTAAACTAATTTTGCTTGGAATGTGGGATGGTTTCTCAAGATGGCGCACCTGACTAAATTGCAGTTCACAGGGCTCTTCTGGAAGATGGATGGATCCCTGGAGGCTCTTTAAGGTTTCCGTTGCCCTCAGAACTTCTCTCAGAACCCAGCTCGTCTCTGACAACCTCCTGCTTCACATTTGGTATCCTTGTGACAGCCACCAAATGATTGGGGAGGGTCAAGAAGTTAAGTGACTTCCTCATGTGCTTCTGCAATCACGGGGTCCAGGCAGGAGTAGGAGGCTGCACAGGTGTTGTGAGCTCCTGTAAGAGCAGGGGGAATGACTAGGATGCAGACAGGGGTAAAAGATCTGTTGGCCTTCTTTACCAAGCCTGGGTGAAACAGCACATTTCATCAGTGGCATGGTGAACTACCTCCATTGTTTATGACACAGAATATGCCTTTCTTCTGGAAGTAAACTGGTCTCATGGTCTATAGCATAGCACTTCTTGGAGACCTAACAGGAATGCTTCCAAGGGTGTGGCAGCCACATATGCTATGCATTAACTACTTCATCTGTCAGCTACCAGTGCCACCCCATACAGAAGCCAGGGATAAATCCATGGAAGGTTTGCCATTTGAGGTCTCACTTCACAGAAAAGCTCTAAGAAAGCACAAAGGTATTATGTTTGCAGCTGGAGGAAAAGCTAAACCAGGGCAGCCTGGTGGTGTTTGTTGCCTAAATGCTAACCCTCACTACGCTCTTAACTTTCAGAAACTCCAACTGAATCTAAATCTCCTGCTTATGCTTTGTGAAGTATCTCAGCTTAAAGAAAAGCCCCATTATCCTGCTTGATAGAGCTGGGATGATTGCTCAGTTATGAGTGTAGTCAGAAAATGCTGCCATGAAAGAGATTTTAAACGAACAGATGAATAGAGCAATCAGAGAGCCATCCAATCATATCTGGGCAGATTAGAACTTCATGCAGCCTCCCACACAGAAATAGACACATAGAGTGCTCTGTGACATGTCAAAGTCGCTCATCTGAAGTGCTTACATTGCCCTGACCCTCAAACTCGGCTGCTTCTCACAGGCATTGTTCATCCTGCCTGCATGCAACGGGACACTCACATTTGCTACTCTGCATTTATCTTATTATACTACTTCTCATTTGTAAGTTTTTCTGTGTTTAGGTTCTGCTCAAGTATTTTTACAATCATTAAGATTATTTTTTGGTGTCTCTTGACCTGGCATGTTTGGATGTCATTTTGGTTGTCATAGTTACAGGAACTGGGGAATGTTGTAGCATCTACTGGGTGGATGCTTAGGGCATGGCCAGGTATCCTATAGTACTTCCCATAGCCCCGAATGTCCAAAACGGTCTCTGAGACATGGTCCATGTAACTAGGTCCTCTGTTGTGTTACCTTGGTGTCAGTTCTGGATATAATCTAGATGGCCGAATCATTCTTGACACATCTTTCAGGTTTTCTATTTTCTCTCAGTTCAAGATAGTTAATCCAGATATCTACCTCACATACCATCTCTGGGCTACTACTGCCTCAGGGGATAGCCAGACACAGCTTTCTGGACTCACCCACTGTCCTGCAGGTACTTCTCTTAGTCACAGCAAGTGTCAGGGTGACTTTTGCCTATTGCTTTAAAGTACCCCAGTTAGAACTTCTGTTAGAAGCTTGTTTGGATATTACCCTGGGCTCTAGGAAAGACTGTTGCCTACTGCTCCCCGCTTCTTTCCAGTTGGGCAGTGTTTTAGATTCTGACTCAAGCCCTGGCCCCCTCTCATTAGCCCATTGCCCCTTCTTTCTGGGATTGGTCGGTAGCATGCTGCTTCTGATATTTTGTGTGGTTTGTTTAGTTGCTTCATCCTCGTCTCTCCTGATCTACCCAACTAGACTCAATTTCTGTCTTGAAGAGGTCTCTGCTGTGAGTGACGGTCTTAGTAGGAATAAACTGGTCAAGAGAGAGCTACGAGGGCATGTGTCACTATGAAGAAACTTCCTTTGGGTCAAACATATAAGCCTGAGGTCATTCACACAGTGAAGAACTATCCCATTGAGTGGGGACGTAAACCTTGTCAGGACAGAGATAGAGGTTATGGTCATTATATAAAAGAGGTCTCAAAAATTAGAAAAAACAAACACACACACACACACACACACACACACACACACACACACACACACACACACAAACCCCATACTCTGAAAACTTGCACCTTGATTTGGAAGTAAGATCCTGGCACTTTATGTTTCAGAAAACAAAACAAATCCTGCTACCAATAGCGACTGGTATGGTATGGTCTTAAGATTTTTTGAGGGGGGGGGTGGGGGCTGAGGATGTAACTCAGTTGGTAGAGTGCTTGTTTGATATTCACAAAGCCTTGGGTTGGATCCCTAGCACTATATAAACCAGGCATTGTGGTATAGCCTTTAATCCCAGCACTTGAGAGCTAGAAGCAGGAGGACCTGAAGCTCAATGCCATCCTTGGCTGTATAGCAAGGTCAAAGCTAGCCTGGGATTTGCAAGGGCCTCTCGGAAAAGATAAAATGTTTTAATAAGTTATAATTGTCAAAAGCCCTATCCAATTATACTTTTGTTAAGTGTTTTAATATCTCTGTACCTCTTACTGTGTATGGTTCAGGGTAGAGAGAATATATTGTGTATTGTATGGATGCATCACATGTTTATACATACATACATACATATATATATATATATATATATATATATATATATATATATATATATATATATATATAAAACCTATGGCCTATAGGAAAGGGTAGAATAGAAGGTGGGACATCCAGTAGGCAGAAAGGTTTCTGGGATAGAGACAGTGTGGGAGGATTCCCCTTAGGACATGAAGAAGGATAGATAGACACGTGGAATCTGAGTGGAGGTAAGCCAGCGCATGGCAGAATTTAGATTAGAATAAATGGGATATTAGGTTTTGAGCTAGTCGGGAAACTAGCCTAGTTATATGGCCTAGGTATTTGTAAATATATTTGAGTCTTAGAGTCATTATTCCAGGGGCTTGGGGCATGAGAGGAAAAGCAGCACACAGCAGTTCAGACTCCTTGGCACAGTCAACCGAGTGATCTCCATCCTTCCATCACATCCTCAGAATGAACGCGTTCTGCATTTGTCATGTGTCTCCTCCATTATCATCCTCTCAGCTAGATGACGTGCTCCATCATGTTAAAATTCAAGGGCTTTACATAGTTCTTCAGTCAAGTCTTGGGTCCTTGATGTGTTTGCATCAATATTTGGCCTCTGACTGTATTTTCTCATTCCTAAGATCCCCGAAGAGTGGTCTTAGGACAAGGCCTGCTATGCCCCCATGATCTTTCAAATCAAGTTTTTAATTTTTAAATTTTAAAAAAATATTTATTTATTTATTTGCCTATATGCTGGAAAAAACCAAAGCAATTTCTTGACTGGTCTCTCTATCCCCTTCTTTTGGATTATTTAGGACAGTGTTGTGTGTACTTCTTTTCATGGAGTCTACTTGAGGGAAACCTAAAAATATAGTTATCGATTAGTGTTTGTTTTTAAATTCTTATCGGAAAAGGCAAATAGCTTTATTGGATTTTGGAGGAAATAAATAAGATTAATTGTCTCATACACCCAAAGAACATCTTTGAAAACCATGTTGAATCACTAGCAAAATAGTGGCTGAATATGCTAGGATGGGGAGAGTAACATGAATATGGCTTTCCACTCTTTCTCCTCAAAGTAGAACCCAGACTTTATCCCAGAATGGACAAGCCATGAAGTTCCAGAGTCCAGGCTGCATGCCATGATCTGCTCTGCTCACCACATTAGTGACCTTTCAACCTAAGTTGCCATCTGCTGGTGCCCAACCCTAGTGACTTAGCATCTTCAATTTCCCATTGTGTTCCCCATCTCTGCTGTGTAGCCCTGTCTCACTTCCTGCTCCTCTTTACTTTGTTCCTTTACTGACTGGCTGCAGCTACCCTGGGCTGTTCTGTAAACACCCCAATACTCTGCACTCATGCATATGTCATGCCTTACCATAAACTGACTCCACAGCTTAGGACTGGGCTACATCCTTACTGCTACCTGCAGAAATCCTCCTCCACTTTCTATTGTCTTCCTTGAGTTTCTTCAATCAGACAGGACCGCTCATTCTCTGAAATTCCAAGCAAATTTCCTTCTGTTTTGGTTAAAAGATTGAGTTCTCCTAGAAATTGTAAGACGCTCTTTGTTATGCATCAGTGAAGGTCTGTGTTGGATCAGGACCATGTGCTGTCCCTTGTACTTTTTTGTCTTCATGCCATCATGCTTCCACAGTGATCACTCAAGTCTTCCCCTCTGCCCCCAGGAAACAGATGGAAAGCCATATATTGATATATACATTCCTCAGGATGGGTATCATCAGTGAATGAGTGCATCTTGGGTTATTTTATGGTTTGTAGTATTTTTCAAATAACGCTTGCTGTTTGATTAAAACACAAGATATTCTTGTTGGGCAGACTTGAACTTGTCCTGATTGTCCTGTGTCCAGGTGTTATGTCACAGAAATTGAAAGACTTTGGGGAGCAAGTTTCCTTTATGTTCTTTGTTTCAAGTACTCTTTACTTGTTTCCATGACAGAGTTTTTATGAAGATTAAAATAAGTGAAATAATACCTTCTATTTTTGTAGACTAATACTTGATACAGTGAAAAATTTCAGTCAATATTAACTGTTATTTTCACAACAGAAAAAAATGACTCATTGTTCAGTTTGGCATAATGAAAAATAGTTCAAGACACATATTCATTCTCTCCTAATTTCATTCCTTTAAAATAAGGGCAATACATTGGCATCAGATGAACAGTTGGCTTAGAAGAGTTCCCAATATAGACTTGGACAATCTCCCTTTGGACCTCCTGTGTCCCTCTCTGTCTACCCAGGCCTTCCTCCTCTAGCTGAGCATTGAAACACCTGCCTGCTTGGCAAGTTGAAGAAGGTCCAATCTGCTAAAATAATTGAATGCTTCAGAATTTGCCAACAGTAAAGACAGATGCTGTAAAGGCTGAGTGAGAAATATGATCTCTCTTTGGATGCATTTTGTTTTATCTTTTTCCTTATTAAAAAAAGGTGATGTGTGTAACCCCAGGGCCTATGGAATTATCATTTGCCCCTTACCTCCAACAAATTAAATCTATATTTTACACTGAAATGAATGGTTATATTGCCATACTTTTAGATTTCATTGCGTCATCAATGCTTGAGTGTATCTTCTGCAATTTTTTTCTTTATAAGAGTACTATTGTACGTTAACTTATGTAAATTTCGGAAGTAATCATAACATTCAAAATGTTTTGCTATAGGTAAAAATGTGGGACTAAGTGGAATTAAAGTTAATAAATCTGTACTACCTTAAACATAGGGATGGACCTTACTCTCTTATTCCTGTATTTCAACTGTATGTAATCCTTTTTTTTTTTTTTTGTTTTGGTTTTGTTTTTTCGAGACAGTGTTTCTCTGTTGTAGCCCTGGATGGGATGTCTTGGAACTCACTCTGTAGACAAGGCTGTCTTTGAACTCAGAAATCTGCCTGCCTCTGCATCCCCAGTGCTGGGATTAAAGGCATGCGCCACCACTGCCTGGCAGCTGTATGCCATTCTTAACATGGTGTAGTATGTGGTGGTTATCAGTCACAAATAGTTGTGATTTATGCATGGCTGCCATATCTTATAGTATTCAAGTAAAGGAGGGGATCCAGGTTTTCAAAGCAAGCTTGTTTTGTTTTTAAATCTGATGACTATTTTTAATTGTTTTTAAAACAACATAAATGTTCCTGAGAGACTTACACCCATACACGTACTGGGAGCAGTGAGCAGACTTAGCAGGGAAAGTAAGTTTGTGAAGTGTTAAGGTGGAAGTAGTGACGGTGGGGAGGATGGAGGAAGGATAGAGCGGAGGGAATGAACTTTGTTAAGACACATACGCAGTTCTTAAAAATAATAGTAAAAATAAAACCCAGAAACCTCCCCACAAAACCCCAATTTTTTTTGGTTTCATTTTGAAGTGTGTGTGTGTGTGTGTGTGTGTGTGTGTGTGTGTGTGTGTGTGTGTGTGACATGAAAGCAGGGGAAGAGCTCTTTGTGGGGAGGAAGGGAACCAGCAAGGCTGGGGCAGGAGAGATAAGGAAGAGAACAGAGAGGGAGGAAGAACAAAGTATGAAGGTACAGAAGCCTGAACATGCAATAATGAAACCCATCATCTTTATGCTAATTTTTAAATTAGAAAATGTAAAAGGCCAAATGAAAGCCGTGTGAATCAATAAGATGGGTTTGTGGGGCACTGCGGGGTTCAGTGATGGGACTTCCAGTTGGGAAGGCATCATGCATCAACTCTATTTCCAATTTAGTAAGCAAATAAAAAATTTTGAGCAGAGGTAAGGAGGAAGTATTATCTTGATGGAAGTGATGCTTAAAATATCTCATGAAGATATTTATGAACCATAGGAATGAGGAAAATACTTAGGGAAATATTGCCATATTTTTAGCATGGCTCTTTGGGTTAATTTTTTATTACCTTAGCACGTACAGTTGCATTTGGGAAGGCTCAGCAAAGGAACAAGCTAAATCATTACCTGATTGATATTTTTTAAAACTTTAATTTTCACCCATATGGTGGATGAGCTAGCTTTGTTTCTAAGTATTTCAATACTTGATCAGTTTATTATGGGCCATTTAATGAATTAAAAATTAAAACATTTGCCTATGTTTATTAGCTATCAACGGAAGCATCCTCCTCCTTCTCCTCCTTCCTCCTCCTCCTTTCTCCTCCTCCTTCCTCCTCCTCCCTCCTCCTCCTCCTGTCTCCTCTTTTCTCCTCCTCCTCCTCCTGTCTCCTCTTTTCTCCTCCTCCTCCTCCTTCCTCCTCCTTCCTCCTTCCTCCTCCTTCCTCCTCCTCCTCCTCCTCCTCCTCCTTCTTCTTTTTTGAGACAGGTTTTCTCTGTATAGCCCTGGCTGTCCTGGAACTCACTTTGTAGACTAGGCTGGCCTCGAACTCAGAAATCCGCCTGCCTCTGCCTCCCGAGTGCTGGGATTAAAGGCGTGCACCACCACCACCTGCATCCTTCTTCTTAACCATTACTTAACAGAAATATGTCTGTTGCCTGAGACTGCATTTCATTTCTTCCTTGAGATAGATCCTACTGTTGTCTGTCCAGTATTAATTTTTCCCATTCTTCTTTAGTATATGAATTGAGAATTGGGATGGAGAAAAAAATCATACCCCAAAAATGTACAGAGTTCAGTGAAAGAAACACGTCTACTTACTACTTTCAGGGTGGCCAAGTGAGTTGATTGTGACCAATGAGAATTCAGTAGATGTTGCTGGCGAAGTTGCTAGAACAGACTGTCAAAAAGTAGATAGACATGTGACCATTGTTTCTCATCTTCTTCTGCAGGCAACATGGATACAAGACTGACATACTGTCACTGTCAGCTTAATTCTTGGTGTATTTGTACGTCATTACCTCTAACTGTTGTCCACACGTCCTGGTTTTCCTTTCCTTATGGCCTTAGCTTTATAATACTAGTTTTCAAAGGCAGAAGAGAAGGTTTTCAGTTTTAGCTACAGGATGGTCCATCACAATTTCATCATTATTGTTGGTAAATGATAGCAATATACACCAAAATCTCTTAACTACATGCAAAGTTGGGCTCTTACTTGCAATAGTGACCAAAACTGCTTCCTACAAACCTAGGAATTCTGTTAGATGCAGAAAAGATACATGCTGTGCCAATAATGGCCTCAGTCCATGGAGAATCCTCCTTGAGAGAGGAGAACTTTTATTTCAACCGTCTTTACTAGAATATAGTCCACTATCCTTTGCACAGTTGGTGATTGACGGAGTATTCCAAATCTGCTCGTGGACATTTCATACCATTCTATTCTTTTCCAGTTCATTCAGTACTGAGCACCAAGAGAAACATAACATAACATAACATATGTATCATAACATAATGGTCCTGTGTCTATCTTTCATCAGAGCAGACTCCCAAAAGTATCTGTGGCTTCTAAGAAATCACTTGATTGAGGAAAGACCACTGGGTCTTAAGAGAAGTAACTGGAGAGAAAACAGATAGCAACCCCCCCCCCATAGAGAGCAGTACATGTATTATGATTGTGTAAACTTTGCAAGCACATTGGACATACATAGCCAAATATTCCTCTTAGGTTATGAAGCACGTGAGCATGCTTCTGAATGTTTGTTATTGCTCAAGGCACATCTACCCTTGAAATGCAGCAGGCAAGTTAATATCAGTGGGGGAAATATTTGTCATGTTCTCATCTCATAGAGATTCCGGTTGGAGAAGAGACAGGAAAGGGTAGCCATCAAAGAATTTCTGAGTCTGTCACCGAAAGGCAGGGAGGTAAGAGGCTATGTGTTGGTTATATATACATAAACATATTTAGGTATAGACTAAGCAAGTTGCAGCACATAAAATAAGAAACTTTAATTTTGGAGAAGGATGTAATCACAGTATCTGTCACCATGGACTAAATGCCTATGCTGAGTGTCTTAAAGTTTACTCATTATTCTCCCAAACTAATTTCTTGAGTTGGCTTACAAAGTAATGGGTATCATTATGACATTTCACACATGTTATTATACTTGTTTCTAATTTGTCTCCCTCCATTGCTGCTCTCCACTATAAACTGACCCCCAGGTAACCAGTTTCCTTCAGTCTTCCAAGTAACCGCCCCTTCCTTGGTGTCATATCTATTCCATTGTCATTTCTTCTCTCACCCAAGTTTCCTAAAATTTCTTCCTCCACTCTCATAATCTCTTTCAGTCTCATGAAGCCTGAAACATCTATATACATCTCTTTGTGTACAGACATACAATTTAAAATTTATGTTCTGCATAGGAAAACATATAGAAGTTCTCTTTTGAAGACTGTCTTATTTCATTTAACATAATAATATACATTCTTTTTTCTAACTGAGTGGGTCGACTAGGCTCAACTGGGAGAGTTTTTGCTGATTGTGTTGCCTGCTGGGGCTACATTATCTGGTGGCCTGGCAGCGATGGTACATCCCAATAGGCCACTCCCATGGTTGAAAGTTGATGCTACTAGTTAGGGGTTTGGCTGAGGCTGGTGGCTACAGTGACTGGTGAAGATTGGTGGCTGTCTGCTTAGTTCAAGAAGCTAGATATCTCAGCACAAGAAGAACCAATGATATATCTCTAGTGCAAGACTTAAGGATTGTGGTCATTGGGGAACTGCTTGCACAAAAGATGAGGAAGCTGGAGTTTGATGGTCATCAGTGACAGCAGAAACAAGAGCCACATCTAAGCAAATGTGATGGTTTGAATGAAAATGGCCCTCATAGCCTCATAGGGAGTAGGATTATTCAAAAGGATTAGAACATGTGCTTTTGTTGGAGTAGGTGTAGACTTGTTAGAGAAAATGTGTTACTGGGGGTGGGCTTTGAGAGTTCAGAAACTCAAGCTAGACCCAGTAGTTAACCCTTTCCTGCTACCTGTGGATCAGTGTATAGAACTCTCAGCTAATCTCCAGTACCGTGTCTGCCTATGTGCTTCCTGCAATGATTATAATGAACTAAACTCCTGAACTATAAGCAAGCCTCAATTAAATGGTTTCCTTTGTAAGAGCTGCTGCGATGGTGGTCATGGTGTGTCTTCAGAACAATATGACATTGACTAAGACAGATGTTGGTACCAGAAGTGGGGTATTGCTTTGATAGGCCTGCCTGTGTTTTTTTCTTTGGAGAAGTGTGGACTTTGGAATTTTGGATTAACAAAGAAGTTGAATGGCTTAATGGACCATATGACTGGAAGCATGGAAAACTGTGTGCTGACAGTGATTTGAATTGTGGGGATTTGTCTCAAGAGGTTTCAGAGGAAAAGGTGTGTGTGTGCGTGTGTGCGTGTGTGCGTGTGTGTGTGTGTGTGTGTGTGTGTGTGTGTGTGAAGCTGTGAAGGTGAAGCCTGTATAGCTCTGAGATATTGTAGATGCCAGAGCTGTGGGATACCTGCCAAGGACAGCTGATAACAGGCAGTGGAACCAATCCAAAGAAAAACGTGTGTTGCAGTCAACAAAGCTGAAAGGAGTTGGAGATCTGAAGAGCACTTTGACAACAGACATGGAGATGCAGAGTTGGGGGTTTTTCCAGCTGGTTTTTGGTCTTTCTATGGTCCAGCATTTCCTCACTATGATTCCTCTCCTTCCCTTTGAAATGAAAATGTACATTCTGTGGCATTTTATGTTGGAAGTATGTGGTCTGCCTTTTGATTTTGATTTTTACAGGGGATTACACTGAAAGGATTGCCATGACTCTCTGAAGAGACTTTGAACTTTGGACTTTTAGACAGTGTTGAGACTGTGTTAAACTATGGGGACTTTTGAGGTTGAACTAAATGCATGTTGCATTATGGCATGACTACAAGTCTATTGGGGGCCAGGAAGTAGAATGCAGTAGTTTGAATGAAAATAGTCTTCACAGGCTCATAGGCATTATTTGAAAGGATTATTAGGACATGTGACTAATAATAACATGCCTCCATGTTCTCTGCTATGAAGAAAATGAATTAAACCTCTGAGCTGTAAGCCAGCCCTAATTAAATGCTTTTCTTTATAAGAGTTGCCATCTTTATGGTGTCTTTTCAGTTATAGATCATTGGCCAAGACGGAAAGGATGGTCAAGCCTGAGTTTGCCTCCTACCCTTTTCTTTACCTTTTAGTTCCACCTTTTGAATGGTGCCACTTGCATTCAGTGTGGGTCTTCCTCACTCTGACAATTCATATGACAATCTTTTCTGAAAATCTTCAGTTAGACACGCCTACATTTGTGTGAAATTGGTCTAGCCATTCCTCAATCTAGTCAGATCAACAACTAAGATTAAGTATCACAATCATTTCCAAAGCATCATATGGATCATTGGAAGTCATAATTCAACTTGGATTTGGAGGTGAGGATAGTGGTGACATACTCCTTTTGTTGATGGCCTGGATGTCAACAAACTTGTGACAACAAAATAGAAGAAAGAGGATTTGAAATTTGTATGTTCATGTAAGATTATAAAATGAAAATAATCAAGACAGAGAGATAGTGCTTATCACACAGTAAAGGCTCAAAGCATTTCTTGTCTTAGCATTTACAGGCCAGAATTTTCAGTCTATCACTTCTAACATGCATGTTATGTAGGAGGATTTTAACCCAGTAACATGGATAAGCTGGCTGGAATACAGATATATCCTTAGCAAACATCTTTAATCCCTCTGGAGAGAATACGGACACACCCTTAATGCATACCTTTAATCCCAAACAATGATGGTAAAGTTATTTTGTTGAAAGAAGCACCCATGTTTGAAAGTGATTTCTAATTGAGAGGCAGATAAAGTGGTGAACCAGAGAAAGATTTGACAGACTAGGATATGCCTGACTCTCATGAGGACAGAGAACAAAGGGAGGCTACTTAAGAGAGATCAGCACTGAGAGAAGAGGAGAGATGGCAGTTTTAGCAGGAGAGTTTTACAAAGTAAGGTTGAAGAGAGACTAAGCTAGACACAGGTGAAGGCAGAAAGAGGCAGAGACTGAGAATGAGCCAGAAGATTAGAACAGATTGCTAACGTTAGTATGAGACCAAGCAGAACAATTCAATCAGAAACTCAAAGAAGCCAGTTTGAATTAGTCAGTGTGGAGAGGAGTTTTGAGCCAGAACAGATGAGTTGGCCAGCCAGCCAGAGTTTAGAAAGATATAGAAAGGATGAACTTAAATTAGCAAGTCACAGAGCCTGAAAACAGTCTAATCCTAGATAAGATTGTACTGAGGCTGGAAGCTTCCAGGACCAGGTCTAGGTTAGCAGACAGAAGTAGGACATCAGACACTTTTACAATGTTCTTACATTACAGACTCCACATAGTGTTTACACTTTCAAATGCTCTGATAAGTCTTAAAATGCCTATCAACCCGAATCTTGTATTTGAGTTAGAAAATATAGTAATTGTATAATATAGTAATTTGTAAGTCATATAGTCTTGCCTTGGATATATCTGTGGCATTTGAGTTTCATGGGATTCTTAGAACTGCAACACTTTATTTCCTATTACCTAAGAGGCACATATATGCTTGGATATGAATTGTAGTTCATTAGGGTCCAGTTTTAGAAAGTTTCACAGTATCATTTTATTATTTGAGTATGTATGGGCATAAATATAGTCCATTGGCAGGAGAGAAGATGAAATTTTCCTAACCTATACAGTTGAAGGCATTCTTCAAGCCTGAAACAATCTGTTGAAAGAAGCAAGCAGTTTTACAGTGAGAGAGATCCCACCCTTTGCACATGTTTGCCTCGTAGCACAATATTTCTGACAAGTGAGTTGGGGGGGAGGGCAATTTTGCAAAACCAACAGAAAAAAAAAAAGGAAAGTAGAAGAAGGGAATAGGGGCTTGTTTGTCACATGAAATATTAGTTCGAGTGCAGGAAGAAGCCGGGAGAGCTGTAAAGATGAGGTGGGAATAAAAACCCTTGATGCATACACTACCCACATGGGATTAAAACCCAAGGCCATCCTTGAACCTGATATAACCATTCATGGTGTAATCTAAAGCCTTGTCATCTTACTGCAGGTGCGCACCACATGACCAGGTGGGGAAAAAAGATACAAAGCCAACTGGGAAGGGATGTGTCGGTTTCATCTTCATAATACATACATCCCAAGGTGCGTGCATGCATCTGGTTTCTATTTTAGAACTTTTTACTAGTAGCTTTTCAAAAAGTGAGGCAGACAATTCTGGGAGTTAAAGAGGCCATATGTTAATAAGGGATGGCAAGGGATGTGGCTAAGTTGTTGGGGGATTTAAGAGGGATGCCGGGGACCAAGAGGAGGAATCCAATGGACATAATGAGAGAAGGTGCCCAGAACTGAGGCTGGCCCACCTAAATGGCCATACATTCCTTGGCAATTCTAAATCATCAGAGAGCCCAAGGAATTCTGAAGACATGGATTTAAAAAAAAATGACTCCAGGCTGATTGTGCTTTCGACAGAGCTAAAATGCTTTTCTGATGTGGAACAGATGGAGAATCGCTGAGTTCTAGAGCTGGAAGAAACTTTAGAGAGATTATGTCCTGATCGTCACTGACAGGCAAGTCTCTGAAGGCCTCGTGATTGTCAAGTGGCATACTGGACTTTCCCAAGGTCACAGAGTTTGTGTTAGCGACATCCTAGGGACCCACATTTCTGTCCTTAGCTAAGGACTCTTAGGTGCATGCTGCTCTTATGTTCACGTGCATTAAGACTTCTATAGGCTCGGGTTCCTGGGCCACAGTCCTGCTTCTGATTGTCAATGGTGCCTGCATCTGTCCTCTGGTTTTTGATGAGTTTGCATTTGAAAGCTTTTTTTGTTGTTGTTGTTTGTTTTGTTTTTAATTAGATCATGAGATGCCTCACTCATGAAGTTTCTGAAATCACTTCTTAATGATTGTAGCTTTGGCTACAAAATATTTGATTGATTTGATGTGATCATCTATCTAAGGCACTGCCAGGATTCGTTCCTGAGCTAGGTGTTTGCTTGTCTGTTTTGTTTAGTTATCTTGACACAAATTAAAATTATTTGGGAAGAGGAATTTCATTTTCTGGATTTATTGATGTGGGTGAGGCCAGACCACAGGGGGCAGTGCCTCTCTGGGACAGGTAGTTGTGGGTGCTTTAAGAAGGCATGGTCTACCAGCCATGAGAAGAAAGCCAGCAAGCACCACTCTACCAGGGGCTCTGCTTCAGTTCCTGCCTCCAGGTTCCTGCCCTGCTGAGTCCCTGCCCTGACTTCCTGTAGTGATGAACCACGATGTGAAACTATAAGCTGAAATAAACCCTTTCCTCCCTAGATTATTTTCTGCCATGTGTTTTAACCTCAGAAATAGAAACCCTAACTAAGACATGTGTGGTTCATATCTTCTCTACAGTACCCATCATAGAGCTTTGCCTAAGATCAGCCATTAATGAAGCTTTTTGAAATCAGAGAATGGGAGCAATGGGAATGACCCTTCTATAGTTACACTGGGGAACTGATGTAGATGTGTCCTAGTTAGAGATTCCATTGATTTGATAAACACCATAACCAAAAGCATCATGAAAAGGCAAGATTTTACTTCAGCTCACACTCCATGACTGACAGAAGTCAGGGAAGGGACTCAAGGCAGAGACTGAAGCAGAAGCCATGGAGGAATGCTGCTTCATGGCCTGTTCTCTCCGGGCTTTCACAGTTGGCTTCCTCACAATTCAGGGCCCCCCAACATCTTTCATCAATCAAGAAAAAGTACTACAGGTTTGTCCCCAGGCCAATCTGATAGGAGTTTTTTCTCTATCAAAGTTCCTTCTTCCAAAATGATCCTAGCCCGTGTCAGTCAGTACAGTACTCAGACTTGAACTAGACATAGTGCCTGGAATTAAAGAAGGCTGTCTAGTAGTTGTTACAGTTAATCTTGGTTGTCAACTAGACAGTGTTGCAGGATATTTGATCATAATGTGAACACCAAGACTGTGAACTGGAAAATCCTTGTTGTGGTATTGCTTAGCCCTAGCACACACCTTTAATTCAAAAGCTAAATTAAGTCTACTATCAGTCAAGAGGCAGAGCAAGAAACCAGTTGATAGGGAGTAAACATAAGTAAACAGAAAGGAGGTTCTTTGAGTTGAAGGGTATTTAAGACAGAGTGGGGAGGTAGAAGGAGCCCTTTTCTTCTGGGACTTCCACAGAGTAGGAAGGGCAGCAGGGTGCTTTCTCTGCTTTTCTGAGGTAGCAGGTTTTTACCCCAGCATCTGGCTTCTGAGTCTTCACTGGTTAAATCGAACTGCTGAGATTTTTGCTTTTGAAACAGCAAAACAGAATCTGGAGGAAACCTAGGAAATATACTTCTAGACATGTTCATTAGAGTGCTCCAAAGAGAGTAACTGGAGGGGAAAAGATTCACACTAAGGGTGTGTATAGTCTTATAACTAGTGGCCCAGGCATAAAGAGATCCTCAGATAAAGTAGGGAGGTCTGTATGACTTCTCTGCTCTCCTGAGTGTATTTATTTGCTGCTCTGAAAGCTGCTGCTGTTCTCTACTGACATTAGAGGTGGTTTCTCCAATCTCCTGTGAGGAATGATATCTAAGTTGATTGCTGGCTTCCATGTTCATGCATGTTTATAGGTACACACACATGAGAGAGAGAGAGAGAGAGAGAGAGAGAGAGACAGAGACAGAGACAGAGAGACAGAGAGAGAGACAGAGAGAGACAGAGATATATATAGAGAGACACAGAGAGACACAGAGAGACACAGAGAGACACAGAGAGAGACACACAGAGAGAGACAGAGAGAGAGACAGAGAGAGAGACAGACAGAAAGAGAGACACACAGAGAGAGACACAGAGAGAGACACAGAGAGAGAGACAGAGAGACAGAGAGAGAGACAGAGAGAGACACAGAGAGAGAGACACAGAGAGAGACACAGAAACACACACACACACACACACACACACACACAGAGAGAGAGAGAGAGAGAGAGAGAGAGAGAGAGAGAGAGAGAGAGAGAGAATGAGAGATTGATTGATTCTGGCCTCTGAAGATGAAAATGAAAAATGAGAAAAATGCAAAGCACACGCCCTAAATCATCCAACCAACTCCATCTCCATATCTCCATTATGGTTCAGGTAGTATGTGTGTGTGTGTGTGTGTGTGTGTGTGTGTGTGTGTGTGTGTGTGTGGTGTGTCTACAAAGATGGAGGCCAAGGACCTATGCGGTCTAAGAATCAGTAACATATCAGGAATCTTCCAGGCTTTCAGAACTAGACGCTGGGTGTGGCGCTTTATGGACTGAGCAGCTATGGGGTTTGTCAATCTGTCTAGCATGTGGAGGGCTTTAGTCAATTCCCCCTTTTAAAATAAGTATAATTTTACTAGTTTTATTCCTAAGGAGGGCTGAAGACATAACCTTAAAATAAGTGTTTAGCTGAAAATAGTGACAGAGGTTGGGTGTAGAGTGGAAGCTGTTGATCAAGGCTTTAGAAGTTAGGTAAGGTTTGGTTTAAGGAGAAAACATAGAAGCCTCCAGATGGAGTTGATTGTATGAATTAAGAACTTGCTTTTCATTGTGGAAGCCAGATTGTGTGTGTGTGTGTGTGTGTGTCACTGTCCTGAAACTCATCATTTAGGCTGAGCTAGCTGACTAGCGAGTCTTAGGGATCTTCTTGATTCTGTCTTCCCAGTGCTCAAATTATAAATTTGCATCTCCACACCCAGATTTTATTCTTATATGTGTATGCTGGAGATGCCATTGGCATGTCTAAGAATCCCTAACTAGAAAGAAAAAGGGCCAGGCTGGTCCTTAGTAGAATCAAAATGGAGTCGTGCCTTGACTGCAACTACAGAGGCAGGTGCAGTGACTTTGCAGGCTCTTGCTTTTCTTACTTTTCTTGAAACTCCTCTTGTCTGGAGCAGTTAGCAGATCCAGCAGCAAAGGGCTGCTTCTGTGATGGAAAATCTTTGGAGTTCTCCATCAGTGTGTTTAGAGTATCTACTCTGCTTGCCCTGGAGAGATAACCCAAGTGCAACGTTCTAGGGAACTGCCAATGAGTGGCAGGCTCTAAAGTATGCTTGTTTGTTTGGTCACATGGAGCTGCCATGTGCATTGGTCAAGGATGCTTGTTTATGACTCCCCCTGCACCCCTTGAAAAGAGATGAAAAAGTTTATGAGATCCGAGGAGGAAGAAAGTGGTCAGGAAGGAGCGCATGAGCTGGTGAGCCCTCCCAGACCTCAGGTTCCCTTCTGGTTTCTTGGGAGCTTTATATTTGCTTATCTCCCTACTCCCTGCTCTTTTATCCAGCTTTATAAAATCTCGTTCGGACTTCGTGTCTTTTATTCCTTTGTTTTGAGGGATCAGGAGCTAAACATATATTTCAAAAGGGTAGCTATCTCCTTAGCCCTGTTTAGAGAATCCTTTGCTGGAAGGTCTAAGAGGCGGGGAGACAGGGCTTCAAATGTTCTCGCCTTTTTTGTTAAGTCTCTTGCATTCCTCTTAGGACCTCCTGAAGGTATTTGTTTCTCTCCTTTTGTAGCTCAGATTACTATTTTGAGCTCTGTGGTGCAAGCCATCTTTCTTGACAATGATTTGGATATATTAATGAGAGGAAGAAGGGAGGTGACGAGGACGCTAATGTTTTAATCCAAATAGCTAGAAAACACCGAAAACTTCATTTACAGAGATATTACAGAAACTTCCAGAGTATGGGGAGATATCAAAATGTTTTTGAGCATGTTGTTGGAGGTGTTTAGTAAACATCTAAGCCAGTGTTTCTCTGCCTTCCTAATGCTGCAACTATGTCATACAGTTCCTCATATTGTGGTGACCCCCTCCAATCATAAAATTATTTTCTTTGTTGCTTCATAACTGTAATATTGCTACTAACATGAATTGCCATATAAATAGCTGTGTTTTCTGATGGTCTTCTATGACCCCTGTGAGAAGGTCATTTGGCTCACAAAGGGTCACCGCTCACAGGTTGAGATTCACTCATCTAAGCTAACAGGCAGAGGGGTGGATGTGAAAATATGAAGTCTGTGAAAGAAGTCAAGTTGGAGGACATGATTTTGAAATTGTTGGATTTTATATGCTGTATAAAAATCCAAGACTAGCGGAAGTTACCAAGAAAGTTGGTTCAGGAGGAATAAAAGTCCATGGAACTCTCAATGTTTAGATCTACAAAGGAATATGAGAGACAGCAGCCCATCAGGCAGTGGAAGAATAAAGAGAGAATGATGTCCAGAGCCAAGTAAAACAAGGAGCAGAATTTTAAATAAAGACACTTACCACTGTGCTTATGAGTGTGGAGTTTCACTCTGTTGTGGGTGTGAGAGTGGGGAATGGGGATGACCACTGTGGTGCAAAAGTCTGCCAGAGTAGATGTCAGTAAAACTATAGGGGACATTAGTGACTGACAGCCCTGTGGAGGATCACACTCAAAATGGGAATAGAAAACTTAGATCTTGACCTGGAGAGATGGCTCAGCCATAAGAAGCACTTGCTGCTCTTCAAGAAGTTTGGAGTTCAGGTCACAGTGCCCAGCTTACAACTGGATTTATAAATCCAGTTCCAGGCATCTGATAAGCTTCCTCTGAGCTTCTTAGATACCTGCACAAATGGGATATACACTCATGCACACACACACACATACACATCAAATGAATACACAAATGAAATATCAACAAGGAAAATGTAGACACTGACTGGGGAAAGTTTCAGATTGAAGATATTTTATTTATTAATGTCCCAAGGGGAGAGAAACGATGAAAGATTTGGTGATGATGATACTGATTAAGTTAACGTGAACTAAAAGTGGGTATTACTGATATGTCTTTGAGTAGAAGAGAGGATATGATATAGTATTTCTGGAAAGAAATGAGAGACACTTAAAAAAGTTTTATTTGTATGTGTATGTGTGTGTCCATCCACTCTTGTGTATGCCAGTATACACAGAAGACAGGAGGAGGTGACAGATGCCTTAGAGCTGGAGATAGAGATTGTTACGAGCTGTCTGATATGGGTGCTACCCTTTTAACTTCCAGTTCATCTTCGCAGCCCCAAGAAGACTTTTCTTTAATTCAATAAAAGATTTATGTAATAGGACAGACACAAATCTCCATGTTGTAGATGTCCACCGAGTCCCTAAATCCACGACTGGAGCCTTGACTTATTGCCATAAAAGGAATACAGAGGAAATTTCTAAGCCATCCGGAGGGTGAAGCACAACTCACAAAAGAGGAGAGATGAAAATGGCTCCGCGCAGTAGCAAGACTGGAATCACTCCATCAGACAACAGAGCTAGACCATCACACTTCAGGGAAGAAAATGATTTCTAGTTGTTTGTGTTTTATTCAGACATGTTTCTGTTACTGCTGTAGTTATTATTACAGCTTAGGTTTTACAATATATAGCTCAGGATGTCCTTGCACTTTTATATTTGTGCTTCTGCTTCCTGAGTGCTGAGACCACAAATGTGAAGCCCCACACTCAGCTTGCACAGAGAATTACAGAGCCAGGATCGCAGCCATCAATGATGCACAATAATGACAGATTTTCACTTATGACAAACTTCAAGGAATCTACTTCCCATTAGTTACTGGAGGAAGATGTGAACTCCAGGGAAGAGAAGATGAAACATGGGAAAAGTAATGAGGTCCTACCCACCCCATAACAGGAAAGAAAAGCCCAAAATGTTAACCATGGTAAGCCCGGAGTGCAATCGTGAGATCTACAGCAAGAAGAGGGGGCAAGAGAAAAAAAAGAAAATGTGATTAGTAAATTTACAAAGCCTATTTGAAGGTACACATTTTTATATTGAGAGGTTCTGAGAGCACGAAGAAAGAATTGGTCATGATCGATAATAAAGCTAAGCAAATCTAGGAAACTAAAGCAGTTTATGGCTAAGAAGCAAACAAGCAAGCAAATCTGTCACAATTAACCCTTGTTCAATGAATGTTTAGTAGTCACAGTAATGTGTGTATCAGGTGACAGCTTGAACCTGAAAAAGTGTGTTATATTTGCATGGCACGGGAGGGGTGAATAGAAGAATGAAGGGAAAGTGGTATAAAAGAGCTAGAATATTTTTTTAATCACAATGAGAGTCAGTGAACAGTAATTAAGATTGAAATTGGGAAAGAACAATATAGGCATGATATTTAACAATACTTAGAAAACTAGAAAAAAAAAGTGAGTTTGTGCCAAGTGCAAAATGGTTGTCGCTAGCCAAGTGGATCATGGTAAGGAAGAGTGATCAAGACCTCCTTTGTGGCATACTTTCAGCACTATTATCTTTTTAAACAATATAGATTTGTGGCAGATTGGTGTCAACTTCTAGAAAATTCTAAAAAAATTGACAAACGTTTTGGCCTGAATTATAAAACATTTGAAAGCTTCTCAATCATGTTACTGACATTATATAAAACTCTGTGATCTAGATGGAAAACCAGAGCTAAGTTGGTTGGAAGATCAAGAATTGGTTAGTAATCATGTCTGACTTGACCTCACTCACTTAAGCTTCAACCCTCTGCCTGATCTTGTTGATTTCAAAGGGAAAGAGTGATCACTCTTGTGCGGGGCTCCATGCTGTGGCAAAGTGACTGGTTAGCTACTGTGACATAGGATGTGTGTGGAAACCAGGTTTCAGTTAAACTCATGACATGTATGACTGTCTCTCTGCAACATGTTAATATCACCATATACATTAAGTGCTTTTAAATAAGCTATACATGATATAGTTATTGAGGAGAAAACACTTTATTCTTTAGACATGTCTGTTCTTTTTTGTTATTGATGTTCATTTCTCTCTCTCTCTCTCTCTCTCTCTCTCTCTCTCTCTCTCTCTCATCCTTCTTTTACATAACAATAGCAGTTTTCCCTCCATTCTCTTCTCCCAGTCTTTCTCCCAACCACCCCATCTGCTCCTCTTCCATTTCTCTTCAGAAAAGGGCAGGGCTCCCACAGCAATCAACCAGTCATGACATATCAAGTTGCAGTTAGACTAGGCACTTCCTCTTCTATTGAGGCTAGATGAGGCAACCCAGATGGAAGAAAGGGTCCCAAAGGCAGGCAACAGAATCAGAGACAGCCCCTGCTCCCAGTGTTAGGAGTTCTAAAAGAAAACTCAGTTTCAAACTGGACATGTTTGTTCTTAACTAGGCATTCTTTCATCTCCTCACTCTATTTCAGGTACTTGGTACATGGCAGATAGATACAAAAAGCTTACATCTCCATATACTCTGAGCTGAACGTGTCATGATGCTTCTGAGCAGTGTATGTCTGCAACTGATTAGACAAACCAGTTAGCCTGACCTATTTACCCCTACACTGTATTTCAGTGATGTAACTAAGGAGATGCAGTGATTGCTCATATGTGAGTGGGGAGACTATGCTACACACCAACTCAGCAATGTTTAAGTTAATGTGTATACACATATGGCAAAGATAAAGTCATATTTAAGAAGAAAGACCATAGTGTTGCTGGAGCAACCGGGGTCAGGAATGGAGAAAGGGAAAGTGATTAGGTGTTATCAGATATGTGCTAAAAGGGGAGAGTGTGAGGGGTTGTACTCGAACTGCCTGCTGTTGACAGGGAAATGACTGTCCAGGGGGAAGTCAGTGACAGCTAGACTATGTCTTCCATAATCCTGGATCTAAAATGCTTTGCAACTGATTTGGGTATTAAATGTTCAGATGGTGAGGATTCAGAGGGGGCTCATGGAAATCTGGAGGCATGTGGATCAGGGCAAACCTTTCTGTGACAAAGTTGATATGTGGTGATATCAGCAGAAGTGACATGTCAGGTACTAGAGTTTAGGCCAAGAGGCTGACCAGCTTGGAGCTGACTAGAGGTAAAAAGAGGGTCTTCTTGAACAGTTCAGGCTTATGTGAGAGTCCCTATCAAATGAGAGCTTGAGGTAGAATTGATAGATTATAAGTTTTTAGCCACCTTTAAAAAATATCAGAAATAGTCCCGTTATTGTATATGATCTAACGTATTCAAGGATTGAGCAAGAGAATGAACATGGCCTGACAGGGGAGGCCATTCAGTATAGGGTACAGAAATAGGATCTACACACAGATCCTTGAATAACAGGTTCTATATTTGTTTGGTGAGCTGTATCAGTTAGAATCCCAGCAAAAAACAGATGTTACACTCAAGTGTGTGGTAACTGGTAGCTTCATAAAAGAATAATTTGCAAGGGTATTGATGTGGGTCAAATTCCATTCCTTGGCCCTGGAAACAGTGGAAATATTACCACCCTAGACAGAGGGGCACAGGAATGGAACTGGCCTCAGACTGGCCTCAGTAATTCCAGGTGTAGGAGCATTACTGAAAGGACATAAAGGTGTAAGGATGTCCCCTAATCAGGGTGATCTGTCAGGAGGGACCCAGAGGAAGAAAGTCCTACCACACTCTCAATTTTCCCTCTTCTAAACCATTCTGATATTTAATTTATTATCCCCAAACCCCGTTATTAAGACCAACAGGAGACTGGAGGGGATTAGGGCTCATTGCCAGCATTATAAATTAATATGCCAGGACACAGAGAAGGGCAGATCGGAGAAGAGAGTGAGTTCGGACATGGCAGACATAACATATCCAGGATAGAGGTGTTGGTGACTGTGACATACTTCCTGTCCTGAATGGTATGTTCTAAATGTCTTCGCTTCTTCTCAGATTCACAGGCTGATCTTATAATAAGTGTGCAAGAAGGCTTGGCCATATGGAACCAAAGCTTTCAAGATGGAGCTCGTATTGCCTCCCTGAGTTTAGTAAACATATTGTTAACTCACCTTGGGATATGTAGATATGCTAATAGGCAGTTGACTCTACAAAATGCTATTCAGTAAGCTAGAATTAAAATAATTTATGCACACCAAGAAACAGAACCATTCAATGAGGAGGCATGCTTATCTGGACATGAGGGTTTCCCTTTATGGTGATAATGTCCATGATGGTGTTGGTGCTGATGTTGGTATATGAGAACATTACACATCAATAAATCACTGGGTAGGTTCCTATTTTATATACAAGGAAATGGACCTAGAGAGGTCATGTCACTTGTGTAAGGTCACTGTTACAGTTTAGATGTGTCTTCTATAAGGCCTTGTATTGTAAACTGAACTAAATTCTAGTGTTAATTGTATTTAGAAGCAGAGCCTCTGGGAGGTAATAGTGTTTAGATGAAATCACAAGGGTAGAGGTAGCTAGGACAGAATAGTCACTTTATAAGAAGAGAGAGGGGTTATTTATATACTCATTCTGAGTTAACCCATGAGAACCTCTGCACCTTTGCAACAAGAATGCCTTTAGCCATACAAATGCTGAGGAGGCCATGTTCTTGAGCTTCCCAGCTTCCTGAACTCTGAGAGCTATAATATTCTGTTCTTTGTTCATTTCTTGCTTTCAGGTATTTTGTTATAGGAACAGAAAACAGCTTAAGGAAAGGATATAGTTAATAATTGATGGAGGCTAGACTTTTAGTTTCAAATGTGATTCTTTGATAAATTGAATGAAGAAGAGGAGGCCCCTCACAGAGCAAGTAAATGTTTGTCCTTACTGGACCTTTGCTATAAAATTTAGTCAATAACAGAACCAATCTCATAATTAATGATTAATACATGTTAAGTACTTGAAATATTAATGACATGATAAGTAAAGAAAGCAGTTTAATAAGTGATTCAAAACATGGACAGCTGGGATTTACATTCAGTCTTGGCTTTCTCATCTGAAAGATAGCACAGTGGCTGTAAATAAATCCTAAACTCATTTGTGGATTAACCAACACAATTGGGAAGTGCATAGAGAGGCTCATGTTAAATCAAGACATCCATTTCCTGGTTAAATGCTTGGAGCATACTGACAAATTCGTATTCTGTCTATCTTCTCTCTTTAGCTACTCTCCATTAAAGCTTCTACAAACCTATTTGTTAATCCTGAATGATGTGCACAGTCCTTCAGATGACAGGAGATCTCAAACCTCAGCCCTTTGTTTCCATGGATAACATCACAGATGCTGTGGTTTCTGTTTCCTCTTTTTAAACTTGAAAGCCATGCTTTCAAACCCCCGTGAGTTTGTTCTATTGAAGACTCAAGCTTGCCTTCCTCTCTCATATTTGCCCATTGGCCAAAAGGGTACTCTCTTAGCCAAAGTTATATCCTTCTCTAATGGAAGCCCACATCCATAGAATCCAAATGGAAATAGAGAAGCCTTCAAGGCCTTGCTTCCAGCAAGGGCATCTCTGAAGAGTCATTCCGTTTCAGAATTTTCCACAAGATCAGCTGAGGCCTTGCCTATAAATGTCTGACAGTTCAGCTTCTTATGCTTAGTATTATATCACATACTCCCTCATAGGTGTTATTGTCAAGACAATTCCCCAGGAAACTGTCCACTCAAATCTTAATTTCAAACTTTGATAGGTCAGGAGCCTGGCCTATGGCCTGTGAAGAGTGGGCACAGAATTGTCCTAGGAAATAGATTCTCACGTGGGATTTGGGAACAGTAGCCTCAGTCAGCTGGGTGTGAACAATCTCTCATTTAATCTCATTTAATATAGTAGATGGCCATAGACAATCTCTGGCATGAAGTAGCCAGATGAATTTTTCTCTGGTGTTAAATTTGGGAAAGGCACATATGGATGGCTATAACCCACTGAGTATAGTATTTCAAACTTTGAGATTTTCATGTAGTAGTTAGAGGAGGAATGGACTTAGGTAGCTCTTGATAGGATCTATTGAATTATTAGACAAAGACAATGTTAGGCTAAAGGTGGTTGTTCCCCAATAACAGGCCTATGTGTGAAAGCCAGAAAGCACATGGTAGCCCAGAGAGACATCTATACTCTTTACAGCTGGAAATCCGAAAATGAAATGATCTGGGACTTGATTCTAAATTATAAGGTTAACCAGTATAAAAAGACAAACTAAATAAATAGTCAGTTCTCAAAAGTTAAAATACAAACAGCCAATGAAAGTGTTCAATATCTTAGAGGCCAGTGGAATATGAATCAAAACCATAGTGAACTTCATCTCAATAAGAGTCAAAACGGTGGCCATTAAGAGAATAAATAACACCAAAGACATGGGTGTTGTGGAGGATGAGGAAAGAAATCCATATTCCCTACTGATGGAAATGTGACTCGTATAGTCACTAGAGAAGGCAGTCTGATGAGTACTCAAAAATCTAAAAATTGAACTTCTGTAGCCTTCAATTCTACTAGTCTGGAAAGTACATCCAAAGGAATGTAAGTAAATAGTAGCTCATCCACGTTTGTGGCACTGTTCAAAATGTCCAAAGAATGGAATTGGCTTAGGTGTCTATCAATATACAAACAAATAAAGAAAATGTAGTATGTATGTGTGTGTGTGTATGTGTAGACACACACACACATATATAAATGCAACAATGGAGTTTTAGTCAGCCATAAAGAAAAGAATTTATATAATTTTCAGGAAAAGTCTACGTAACTGGAAATTCTAGTCAATGAAATAAACCAGTATTAAAGAAAAAGGCACATTATGTATTTATATATGTGTAACATGTATGTAATCTATACAAACTCTTTATGAATGTGACACTTAGATGGAAGTGGGCCAGCTGGAAGAAAGAGGAGATGAGGGAGAGGGAGGAAAGGGAAGGTTTAGGGTAAGTATTATTAGAGTACATGATATACTTAAAATGAAGATGTTTCTGTAACACCCATCACTACAAACAATGAATGTGTACTAATTAGAAACAGAGGTGAAGAAAGGAGTGAAAGACTAACAGAACATCACAAAGGGTTAGAGTCTACTCTCTGGCAGGTTTTCTGCAGCAAAGTTAAAACCCTGAATACAAAAAAAAAAAAAAAAAAAAAAAATGAGACCTAGAGATTCAACTTGGTAACAAAACACTAGAAGAGTTTCTGTCTGTGCAGTTCCACCTGAATCCTCTGGAACTGTGCATAGTCTGTACCAACCTATAACAGGCCACATTTGATGCTTTTTGAGGAAGATGCAGACATGCTTGTCTCAGATAACAATATATAATAACCCTTTCACCATCTCCCTTCCACCCTCCTGGTTGGTAGACCAGTTGACCAAGGATGAGGGTCAAGTTACAACATAACCAAGCAGGAGACAAGCTTTTGTACTAAGTAAGGGAAGAAACTATACCTGTAAGAAGCTGCAGGGTTTAGCTCATTTATACCATCAGGAGCTAAGAAGGTTTGGTACCTGTGGGTATTGGATTGAGAAGCTACCTATAGAGGAGGAAATGTTACGGAATAGAAGTTTATTGAAGTGGAATAATTCTATCATCCAGGGTTTAATCAAAAAGAACCCTAGCAGATGATCCTAACATGGCATTCAGATTGCTCTTAAAGCTTGGAGAAAGTGATGCTCCACATTCAGCTAAGAATTGAGAAGTGCCCTGACATGTACTGAGGAAGTACATTATACTAAAGAGTGAGAATGCTGGAGTACAAGACATCTCGAGAAAGTATCAACCAACTATATTCTGTATAAGAGTTTAAAGGATGCTCACAGTTACCAAAGTAATTTAGAGTTTATTGAGAAGATGCCACGGTATGGTTTGATGGCTCAGAGACAGCTGGATTTGAAGATAGTCCAGGTGAGGTTATGAAACTGCATTTAATATGATTAACAGGAGTCTGATATACATGCGAGGTTGTAGCATCTGCCTATCAGAGTGAGATGGGACCACTTACAGTAATATACAGCAAGGGTGGGAGGGCAGCAAGTGAGACTGATCCATAAAAAGCTAAGGTGATGGTTAATGCAGTACAAAGTCCTGAGGAATAAGGTAGGTGGACAGCCAATGATAATATTTCTTAAAGAAGTCGATAAAGGATGATTAGGATTCCGAAGACAGCTGAAAATCCCCACACTAGCTTCATGATCTATGTGTAAGGGCATTCAAATGAGTAAGACAAGTTGGAAACCTCAGACTATGCCTGTACCTTAGAGGATAGTCACAGGTAGTAGTCCTCCTTAGGTCTCAAGGTGGTCTACAGAATTAAAGCCGAATGAGTGAGTTCAGAAGGAGAGAAGTCCAATTTCAGCTCAAGTAAAAACATTGATTACAGTTTCAGTTGCTTGCCAAGAAAACGTATTGACATTTGCCTGAGAAACCATAAACTAAAGGGTATGAAGTAAATATTTTGTAGGCCATTGGACACATGTTCTAAGTCAACTTTAGTTTCCAGGGCCCCTTGACTTGCATCATTTTCTGTAGCTGTCCAGCCGCCATGGAGAACAGATTTTACCTGAAAGGGAGGCTGGAAATGAAAAGGACAGGGTGTTAGAGAAGGATAAAGCCAAGACATGGTTCTGATCAAGGCTCAAAGTTTAATTCTGTAGCTCCAGTTAGAAAGGGAAGATCACAAAACCCATCCTTTGTTTCAACTGGATTATGTTGCAAAGCAAGCTCAGTGGGCAATCTATTCTAAATTCCTGTAGGAAATTGTAGATGCAGTAAGGCAGACTACTCTGCCCGGGTTGTTAAGGTTCATTGTGGCTCAAGGTCTGTTCAGCCTGATCAAGACTGGGGAGAGCACAATTTCCTGGCATAGGGCTATTCATGGTTATAAGTGAGCCATTGGTGAATTTTGGCTCACAAGGGCCCATTGGACTACGGGAGACATCCAATGGTCTTTTCCTTGCTCCCTAAATATAAACTTGGAATGAATAACCCAAGATAGTAGGAAGAACCCCCACATTAGTACTATGGTCTATGTGGGAGAACCTTTATATAAGTGAAAACTACTCAGAGGACTTTGAATGTCTAGAAAAGTAAATAAAAATAGCGATACATACTTGTAGATTTATCAACATCTGAGGCAATCTAAAAACTCCAATTGATGCAGGGATATTGGCCTCCATCACAGATTCAGCTAATTTATTATATATACTGGAACTTACAAAACTCAGATGACATTGGAGGATGATAGTCAACTTCCATACACCCAACTAGGTAGCAATGCCAATCTCATACATTATATCAGGCGTGGAAAACCTCTGAGGAATATGTTCTCAGGTACATGGTATAATCCATTGGCAAATGGGCTCTTCTGTGACCTGGTGGAGAAGAAGGCCTGACATAGTTTCAATATATGTTTATTAGGTCATCACAGGATGGTTTTTACTCCCTCATTGTCCATCACAATTGTCTAAGGAAAGGCATACCAATTCAGGTTGCTGTACAATACTACTGGTAACTACTTGTCATTAGAACTGTGTGAGATATTGAACAAGAAGGTTCAGGATACTGTGAGATCAGTTACATTTTAGAGATCATATGCTCTGGTACAGTCCAAAGCATCAAGTGTAATGACGGGAGAAAATTTACATTACCAAGACAGATCTAATAAATCACACTAGTTGTGAAGGTTGTGCAATTCATGGGTCAGGACCCATCCACAGAGAGGCTGATATCTTTAGAAGAGGCCCAGTGCTGTGAAAGGTTAGGAAGGAAATTGGACATGCCTCTTAGGTTGTACAACACAGAATATCCTGTGTTATGTGAAATGATTGTGTAATTAAAATTAAAAAGCCATGGAGTTTGTGGATCATGGTGGTCTCAGTTCTCAAACTCATTGAGCTATAAGGCCAGTAAAGGCCCAGTAGTAACCTGTGATAAGATGGAATTCGTGCACATGGGATAGAGTAAAACACAGTTGGGAGGCATGGATAAGTATATGTCCAGAGCATCTTGCAATCGATCACTGTTCTAGCTTCTCTACCTTAGCTCCTACCTACACGAGAAGAGGTCCAGAACCCAGCTGACAGGAGAGACAAGTCTGGAGTTAGTTCTTGGATGGGTTGGTTTGATTCATGAGCTTAAGAGCCAAATGATTTGAATCTTCCTAAAGCTGTACTCATGGACATCCCTGAAGGAATATGCTGGGAGAATTTTTCCCCAGTAGTAAAGGCTTTTTCTGGTGTGCCTGGTATCCCTATATGGTGCTATGGTTTAGATATTGTTTGTAATCCCAAGACTTGTGTTCTAGACATTTGTCCTCAGTGTGGTATGGGAAGATGGTAGACCTTTTTAAGATGGAATCTAATCGAGGTTCTCAGGCCATTTGGAGGATGTGCCTTTAGAAGACACTGTGGATCTTCAGACTCTTGGACTATCTATTTTAAGATATTTATCTCCTTGGCACATTGACTTCCACAACTGCCATTCGCCATGAGGTGGTATAGCCAAGAGGCTCTTTCTAGATGCTGGGCATTGATTGTTGTTTGAGCTCTCAGCTTCTAAAATTGTGAGCTAAGCTAAATATATACTTTTTTCTTTATAAAGTTTCCCTGCCTCAGAAACTTCATTATGGTGATGAAAACTTAGCAGTGCATGTTGAAAGACATATAACCTGATATAGAAATCAACAAGTGACAGATGGTGGAATTTTCTAAGAACTTAGAGGAATATTAGAAACAGGAAGTAAGAGAAATCTGAAAGCCTTTTAAAAAAAAAACACTTTTTATTTTCCACTGGGGAACAATCTTCAAGGGCTGACCAAAACAACTGATGTTAGCTAGAGTGTCTTTGACTGTCACAGTGGTAAGCTCACAAAGATTTCATAATGGAAAGGTAGGAAAAGTTTGTATGGATCCAAGAACAAGGGCTATGACTCAACTATGATGATCTGGGTATTTGTCACTGCTGAGTTTTCATTTTACCAATATGGCCAACTTGAGGTTCTGGTGAGTGCCATCCTTCCTAGTGAAACAACCATGTATGTATGTATGTATGTATGTATGTATGTATGTATGTATGAATGTATGTATCTTTTGGTTTGTATAACTGTAGTTATAGCAATTGTCTTTAATGATGGCAGGGCATGGTCCCCATGTATGATACCTTATAGAATACTTCATCACTGAAATATAATGCTTTGTGATATTGCCTTAGGTACGGAGCTCACTTAAATCACAGTAGGTGTGATGATCAAAAGACTATAGGTCCCGTTGTTCCTATCTACCACTCAGAAGTCATCGGCTTGCTAAAGAAGCAGGGTGACATTTTAGAAATACGGATGTGAATATGATATCTAAACGGTACTTAGATTGAAACACATGTTCTAATTTGCATGGGTTGTACGCCTAACAGTTCTAAAACTTGGGTCTAGGGGACCAAGTGTAGATGTGGAATTGGATTTCCTTATTCATATTCCCCAGTGCCTCTTGGGGGAATTTATATTTCATATTTTCATAACTCTTAACTCTTAATTCAGTTTAGAGGCAGAAGGCATCCATCATCTAGGAACACCACGAGAATCTTATTATACCACTGACTGTGGGTGTTACTAGATCATTTTGAAATCCTTGGACTGAGAAACCAATAGACAAGGAAACACATTAGCATCCATTCGGGAAGAGTAAATGATTCAGGTCATTTTGAGGCTACTTGGAGGCTCTAATCACTATGCTTATGGCTTTCTCCTATATGATTTTGATCATATTCTGACAAGTACTATTGATGTAGCCTGAGAAATGCATGATGGTGGTGGTGGTGGGGCTCAGATTCCCTAGAGATGAGGTTTGAGTCCCCATGAGGTAATTTCCTCAGAGCTACAGGGGGATGCTCAGAGGTTACTGGGCTCTAAAGTGAAATGTGGAGAAAGAGAGTAAGTACCGGATAGATATTCATAGCCTTGTACAATGATAGAAGTTCTCCTGTATCTCAGTAAACATCCTAAGAGTTTCTCCAAGAAAGAGAAAAATGCCATAAATAACTTTGGATGAGTTATTTCTTACGGAAGTGCACTCACTGTGTGAGGCAAATAGTTTGGATGGCAAGGTGTGGTCTTCAGTGAATCTGTGGTACACCCACGTCCCTCTTTTGGTGGACACGGGTACTTATGTCTTCAGCTGCCACAAGTGACTGATACAGATCAGTTCTTTGGAGGTAACACTCTTAGAATATAGCTGCTGTAACCTAGTTCACACGCATGCTCTCTCTGGGCATGGCTTGCATTCAACAGGCTAGTAAACTCAAGACAGTTAACTCCTCTTAACTTGGGATGCTGCTCATTTGCTAATCCAGTTTCTGAGCCTCCTGTGGCACTGGCTAAGGCTATTATCCCTGCATCAGTGGTTAATTCTTCTTGTGTTCAATCTTGATCCCCCTCTAAGAAATTAATCCCAGTTAATTCCCTTTTTGTACATCTCTACCTCCAAGTGTGCTTCCCAAGAAACCAACTGTAGCAGTAGAGCAATTTCTAAAGCACAAACCAAAGCTTTGCACTCCTCGGGGCTGTTGACAGGTTGAGTCTTATTTGTTTCAGGCTTTGGGTAGTAGAGCTCCCCTCTAATAGTGTTTCTGGATTTTCAGCCTACTCAGACTGCATCCCTGTAGCTCCCTATGCCCTTGTTACACATTACATGTCCAAGTAGATGTGCCTCTTTCAGTGGGCTGACTTGGTGGCCCTGTCCTGTGTTATGTTCAGCTACTCTGAGTTAGCATTTTGTGGCCATTGCCCTCCTGATGTTGTTAGAGAAAAGTCTGATTCGTTACTATGTGGCTATTTTACTGGCTACTCATTTCCTCTCAGTCTCGGCTAGCTGTTGAAGTAAGATTTTAAACCAGACAGGATACCTGCTTAGTACACTTAAAAAGTTAACTTACCCTGAGGTTGACTGCCTTCTGTTCAGTACTGTGAGTTGGCGCTTCTAGATCCAACTGCTGAGGGTAAGATTCAGAGTCATATGCTGTCACAGTGTCAAGACCCTCTCCCTTCTCTTTAATGAGATAGCCACCTCATGCATGTGGATTTATATGTAGGTCTGGATCATGACCTAGTTAACTGCATTACATAATCAACTGAAATAAAGTTCAGTCACTTGAAAGCCATCTCAACATGCCATATCCCTCTCTTGCTGGGTATCATTTCACTTTGTCACAAACAGTGTTCTCTCCTTTCTTTGATGAACCCTTAAATTCTGTTTGGGGACCTGCATCACTGTGTTGTTAAACCTCCTGTCTCATCTGTGGCTGTCCGGCAAAGTGTATTTATGAGCATCCATGAAAGCACAGTTGGGAATCCCCTTAACACCTTGACTATGGCTTGTTTCTTATTGAGTTGTATTCTTATGTATTCAGTATAGCCTGGGAAGTCACCCTGTTCAGTCACCTCGTAGTCTTGCAGTCTCATTATCTGAGAAGAAGTTAGTTGGCAAAGTCTGAGAGTGAAAAGTAACCTTGTTCAAGATACAGGCACCATAGAATTATTATTCCTTGTAGTAAAAACAAACAAACAAACAAACAAACAAACAAACAAACATCATCTAAGATCCCAAGGAGATTGTAGTTGGGCAATGGTAATTACAGACTGAGTGCTCAAATAAAAATAGTTGCAAGTGAAGTCACATACAGTCTTAGTTTTCCAGGGGGGATTGTTTGCAAGTGACCTACTGAATTTGAAGAGTAGAGTTAAAGAATCATTGTAAGTGCTTCTGAGGTGGAAGAACTATAGGTGAGTCTAGTTGTGGAAGCCACTAAGTATTTCTTTAGAGAGTTGGTTCTCAACCTGTGGGTCATGATCCATTTTGGGGCCACATATCAGATCTCCTTTATACCAGATAATTACATTATAATTCATAACAGTAGCAAAATTAGTTATGAATTTACAGCAAAAAATTTTACTGTAACTATAATTTTATGGCCGGGGGTCACCACAACATGAAGAACTTCATTGAAGGGTTGCAGCACTAGGACGGCTTGAGAGCCATTGCTTTAGAGTCCTGTAGGTTCTCAGACATTTCTCTGAAAAATTTCACTAGCAAATGTGTGGTGTCCAACTCTCTTCGCAATCAGATTGCATCAAAGTCATTGGCTTGACCCTAAGGGCTCAGTGGGATACACAGTAAACCTAGAATCTCTCAAGATCATACAAAGAAAAGGTCTGGAAAGTCCATGTGATTTTTCACTTAGAAAAATCTCCAGTTTCATGGTCACTCTAAAGGAAAAATATAATTTTCTCACATCACATCCAAATTAGTCAATTCATTTGGCTGGTAGAAATAAACTCAAAGCAGATGTTGAAGTGATGGGTGACCATTTGGCAAATCTAGAAAACAAAACATTTACTTATTTATAATTCTTTCTTTCTTTCTTTCTTTCTTTCTTTCTTTCTTTCTTTCTTTCTTTCTCTCTCTCTCTCTCTCTCTCTCTCTCTCTCTCTCTCTCTCTTTCTTTCTTTCTTTCTTTCTTTCTTTCGTGCTTGTTTTTTAGACAAGGTCTTACTGTGTAACTTTGTCTGACCTGGAAAATAGGCCAGGCTGGCCTTAAACTTACAGAACTCTGCCTGCCACTGCCTCCAATGTGCTGGGGCTAAAGGTGTAGGGCACTAAGCAAAGCACCTGAAAAATGCATTCTCAAAAGTCGTGTTTATCATTTGCCCTGAAGGTGTGACTTTTTTGTGGTTTCCAAAAGAAGAAATGATGAATAAATAGTTTTCATTAGTTCTACACATGAAGGTTGCTTCAAGGCTCCTAAAAGATTTAAGAATTCTATATGCATTATTGCAACTGGATTTAATTATTTTTGTATTTTAAATTTATTTTCCATAAGATCAAAACACAAAGACCAAAACTACTTTCTTGTCACAGTAATCACATTTTCATTTATGGACACTCATCCTAGCAGAATTCTTTCTTCTATTCTTTTTTTTTTTTTAAGATTTTATTTATTTATTTATATTATATATAGAATGAGAACATATATACTGATGTAGTTGTCTTCAGACACCCCAGAAGAGGGCATCAGATCCCATTACAGATGGTTGTGAGCCACCATGTGGTTGTTGGGAATTGAACTCAGGACCTTTGGAAGAGCAGTCAGTGCTCTTAACCGCTGAGCCATCTCTCCAGCCCTCTTTCTTCTATTCTTTTGTACCTAGAATTATTTGTGTAAAGTGTCAGGTTTAAAGAAGGCTTCTTGGCCTTTTATAACCAGGTATGTAAACTAAAAATCCCCCTTACATAAACAAGAACCATTGGTGTTATAAACATTTAAAAAATCAACTTATTCACATCAATTAAAATGGATAAAAATCAACTCATTCACATCAATTTAAATGGAGACTCAGCCTGATGAGTCCCTGAGGAGACAAAGGCTGTTAGGCTGTGTAAGTGACTCTAATTTGATTTAAACACAACTTGAGCTATTTCTTGTAAATGCCTCTGTTAAAGATAAACAGATTTAAGCTCCACTGAGTAGCCAAGTGACTTATATAACTAGGGACTTCCTTAATTGTAACCAAACACACATTTTTCTTGTTTTGCCTTTGTGTCTAAATCATAGATGCTGCCTCCATGTATTCCTTAACCACTTCTGGTTTGGAACTTTTCAATTTACTGATTCTTTTTCTCTTCTGAAATAAACATTAAAAAGCATTATCATGGGCTGGTGAGATGGCTCAATGGGTAAAAGAACTTGCCACCAAGCCTGAAGACCAGAGTTTAATCATTGGAACGCACATAGGAGAGAGAGAATGGACTCCCGAAAGCAAGCTGTGCTCTGGTGTCCGTATGCAAGCTGTGGCATGTGTGCATCCCTAGATACACACAGTAAAGTACACACACACACACACACACACACACACACACACATATGTGTGTGTGTAAAAACATTGAAAAGTCACAATGTCTTTATCCTTTAGAAAACGTAAGATACATTGAGTGACTCTCCTGACCCAGTCACTGTAGTTTGTGATAGATGGCAGCCTCAAGTAAGATAAGTCCTGGGGATGCACTGAGGATGGATAAGCTGCAGAACTGCATCACCCTAGTGTGACACAGTTATGTTCCCTGGGGTGACAGTGTTCCTGGGGGAGGGGATCCTGCTTTAAAGAAAAAAGGGCTCAATGGAGATCGGAGATAAGACATTCTGAGTAGTCCAAGGGACCAGACCTCCTTCTGCTTGCTGCACTAATCTCCTAAAAACCATCTCCTAGGTTCAAAGGGGTTGGCTAATTAAAAATGAATAAAAATGTGTAAAAGCATTAGTTCTGGTTTTACCCAGCAAAAATCAATGCCAGAAGAGTCGGGATCATATGTGTTGGGGGGAAGGGGATAGAGGAATAGGGGAGTGGGAGGTTGGGGGTTGAGGAGGGGTAGGGGACTAGGAGTGTGTGGGGAATGAACATGTGGGGGAGGTGGAGAGGGAGTGGGTATAGAAGTGGGGGTGGGGATGTAGGCGGTAGTGGGTGGGGGAGTTGGGGTTATTACGAGGAAACATGAGTTTTCTAAGCAAGCCAAGCAGGCACTCTAGTTGGGTTTTTGGAACCAACTGAAACAGGACTCTACTGGGATTCTTTCTCCGTCTGTCATCCTGATATTATTTTATTCTTCCTCCCTTTGCAGACCAGGCTTCCTCCTGCATGTGGCAGAAGCTGTGGTCTCTGAGAAGTCTCCAGTTTTATTTGATATAAGGCCAGTATAGATGGGGGCTGTCAGTATAAGAATTCCCCATGTGGCCCTTGGACACTCTGGTCCAGTCAGCTGAGACTGCATGGTAGGCCCACATCGTAAGATCTAGACTGTCAGAATCCCAACCAGTAGGTGGTTGGGTGATGGGGAAGGCAGTTCTCAAGAAAGAGTCAGCATGGGGCACATACCTGCAATCCTAGGCTGAAGAAGAAGGCCATGAGTTCTGGGCCAGCTTAAGGTAAAGTGGTAAGACCTTGTCTTAAAGAATAAATGTATCAATCAACCAGCCAACTAAATAAACAAGCTTAAAAGAGAGAGACCTACAATAATGAAGCTACTTGTTGATTTGTTGCTCAGGATGTTTTAAAATTATGCTATATGGGCAATTTGAGCATTGAATTAGTTTTGGCAAAGTGTGTCCTATGGGCTAAACCTAGCTGGTGGCACATATTAGTAATCATCAACTATGAGTGACATTTAAAAATTATTGTTAAAACTAAAATCAATCAATCAATCAATCAATCAATCAATCAATCAGTCAGTCAGATGTGCTTCCAAAGCCTAAACAATGCCTTGCCTGGCTCTTTCCAGCCAGTGTGTTGCCGGCTCTTGTAATCTGGCATGCTGCATGAGAGTCTATGTCCTGTTGTTGGCTGCAAACTTTGGTCCAGACTTCTAGAGGAAGATGTGAAGTAAATTTAGGGCCTGACTGTGCCTCTGCTTCATCACTGGTAAAGTGGGAATAGCAATGCCTGTTTTATGGAGTAGACATGTAGAGCCAACTAATAAATACATGTAAGCCATCTGGAAAAACACTTAAAGTACTTAAGGTTCTTAACTGTCAGTATGGTGAATCACATGCATTCCAGGCATGTTTATATAGAGATATATATGAAAGATGTTTGCTTATAACATTCAAATATTACATACATATTATTGAATATGCACAAATAAATAATCATATATATATATTTGCACAAATTAATGTATTTGTGGATATATTAAACACATATGTTGAAAAGCAAGTGATAAAGCAGGGCAGAGCATCATTTGGGTGTGCCGCATTAGAAAATAATAGCTCATAGCAAACCAAATCATAGGAATCTGACATTGTCTGTAGGGTTAATCAGCCCTTTAAGAGCAAAATTTACTTTCTTTCATTAAATGGGAACTTTGCCAGTATAATAATACTAAATTTACAGCATCAATAAAACTCCATAGATGTCATTTGGAATGATCATATCTCTCATTCAATGTAATAGCACAATGTAAATATCTGTAAGTATGGGTTACAATCTCTGTAAACACAATGATTGACTCCATGTGAATGTCTTTTTGTTTTCCCCCAGATGCAATCCCTCAGCCTGCCCTTCCTTGCTCTCTTGCTTACCTTCTCAGATTTGCATAAGTCTGCAAACAACATCTATAGGACATATTAGAGGTCATATAAATAGAAAAGTACAAGCGCATAATCCATACTTATCTGTGACCACACTTTATTTTACATACTATCTGCAGCAAATTACCCTTACATATTTATCAGAGATAAAAGTGAGGGCTGAAAAGGTACATCTGACTGGCTATATTGCACTTCATTTAACACACAGAGGATAAAGGTCCATTTGGAAAAGATCTTTGTAAAAAGGAGGTCAACTCATCAATCAAGCATGCCCTGTGTATATATTATGACTAATAAATGCTCGCCACATGTGTAGCCAGAAGAATGCTGGCAAAAAAATCTATTGACATGTCAAGAAATACAACCAACATAACTTCTTTCACCAACCTAGTCCATTCCACTCAGCAAACACTGGGTGAGCCAAATCCATCAGTATTGACTTCAAGTTTCACCAGGAGAAATGTTTTGAGCAACACTCTCCGGGTTACGTTTTCCATTTGGCATTTTTCATTAGACTCAGAATTTTCACCACGTGTAAGTCTCCTCATGTAACTCAAAACCCTGCTCATCAAGAAATCTTCCTGATCATAGACTCATTTGCTGCTTGAAGAAGGCAATTGCAAGGTGCAGACAGTCTTTATACAAAGATGTGTCCACAGTAGAGGTGTCTTCCTGATCCTGTGTAGTTGGGGGGGGGGGGGGTCGGTCTCCTGATGACATTTTAATTTATTTATTCTCATTGTTATAAACATTAATTAATTAATTAATTAATTAATTAAATGAGCATTGATTGGTGTTTTGCCTGCATGTATATCTATGTGAGGGCATCAGATCCTCTGGAATTGGATTTACAGATAGTTGTTAGCTGCCATGTGGTGGCTAAGAATTGAATCCTGGGCCTCTGGAAGGGTGGCCAAAGGGAGACTGCTTAAGCTCTGAGCAGTCTTTCCAGCCCTCATTCTCATTTTTTTTTAATCAGTCTCAGTGAAGGGCAATGTTGCTTTGTTAGGGAAATCCTGGGAAGACCAGAGTTGATTTGCTCTGAGGATTCATTCTCTTTAATGAAACAGAGGTTCTACTTAGGAAGGTTTAGTAAGTAGGTGCAGTCCATCCTGGGAATATGGGGATTCTGATCTGTTAGTAAGTAAGTGACTCACTCATCTTGAGCTGCCCGTATCCATACAATGAAGAATAAATCACTATGGATCTTACATCTCTAGGAGAATGCACAGTGTCAGACCAGATGTTGTTTTCTTTCCTCCTTCTTCTCCTTCTTCTTCTTCTTCTTCTTCTTCTTCTTCTTCTTCTTCTTCTTCTTCTTCTTCTTCTTCTTCTTCTTCTTCTTCTTCTTCTTCTTCTTCTTCTTCTTCTCTTCCTCCTCCTCCTCCTCCTCTTCCTCCTCCTCCTCCTCCTCCTCTTCTTCTCCTCCTCCTCCTTCTAAACCATGCCTTTCTCTAAAGTAGTCCCTGTTTCAAGCTCCCTAGAAACTTAAAAAGCAATGGGAAAATAATAGATATATTTCTTAAGGAGTATTTCTTAAAATATATTTTAGGCTGAGTGTGATGTCTCACGAGTATTTTCCCAGTACTTAGGGGTGAGGTTAGAGGGGTTTAGGGGCTCAAGGGCAGTTTCAGCTGCACAAGACATTTGATGGCAAAATCTGAACTACATAGGACCTGTTTCAAAAGCAAAGAAAATGTTGTTGATGTATTTAATTCAAAAGCCATATACATACCCTGAGATGCATAGACATGAATAGACATGGTAAATGGTGAGCTTGCTTTTTGGAGTTCTAGGGGCAGATCCTGGATTAAATTGATGCCAGATAGATTCTTTTTACCAAAACCATGAGCTATAGACTGGGTCGGTTTGAGAGCTCACGTTGTCTTCAGTCCAGAGAATGACCCATAGTCACCATGATTTTACTTTTGAATGAGTGTGCATAGTAAGTATATAGCAAGCAAAAGTCAAAGAATAAACAATAAAGGAGAGAGAGGAGTAGAGTCATGATATTAGACACTCAAAACATCCAACATAGATGACTGTAGTAGCCCAATCCAGAGAGCCAACAGAAGGTAACCCTATATAATCAGGCACTCAAAATATCCAGCAGAAATAGCCTGGGGAAGCACCATTGAGACAGCCCACAGGAGTTCCAGGTGAGAGGGTCCCAGGTAAACAGGTCATCCTCTTGGGTGGAGCTTTCAAGTAGAAGAAAAAATAGCAGCAGATAAATAGCATAATCAAATTGGATGCTGAAAACCACCCAGCAGAAACTAACTGAGGAGGCCTTGGAACAGTCATGCTGGAGTCTCTGTCCCACATGCCCAGCAGAGCAGATAATTCTTGCTTTGGGTAGGCTTCTGAGTCCTCTTCCTCAATATAAGAATTTTTTTTTTTTTTTTTTTTGGTTTTTTGAGACAGGGTTTTTCTGTATTTCCCTGGCTGTCCTGGAACTCACTCTGTAGACCAGGCTGGCCTCGAACTCAGAAATTCACCTGCCTCTGCCTCCCAAGTGCTGGGATTAAAGGCGTGCGCCACCATGCCCGGCTTGCTATAAGAAATTTTATATCATTGGATAAATGATAGTAACTTTGGTTGGAAATAGTTTAACTTCTGTGTGTTCTCAAGGGCCCAGTGTACTTACTAACCTTGTGGTTTTCTCCGTTCTCTGCTTCAGAGTTTGGGGTCCAATCTGTCTCAGAACAGAGATTTTGGGGAACACGTGATATAATTATGCTTGGATCTGAAGTGGGGACTCCCAGAATCAGCTTCTCTGTGATTTCAAGCTGCGCATGGCCATTTACCAAAATACAGTACATTAAAGCTGATACAGTACAAAACCAAGATTGGGGCAAGTTGCTCTTTAGAAGTGACTTCTCCACAGACACCGAGTCCCTGGATGTGTTCGTGTCTCAAGACTCAACAGTCCTTTCATTCTAATGAAGTTCCGAAATTTTGCTTAAATGGATCAGAATTACTTTCTGCGGCTTGCAGCCAAATCAACATTTGAAGAACGGAAGAAATAAGTGTAAGCTCTATTTTAATGTGCGTATGTTGAGAGTGGAAAGGTTAGAGTAATTGGTTGGACAGTAGCGCTATCTAGAAATGTTTGTGGTTAAAGGAGAAACACATAGGGTCAATTCTAGTTCTTCTGTGGAACTACCATGAAGAATATTGGAGGGTATTAATTTTCTACATTTGCAATATTTAAAAATTGTAAACTGGAAAAATTCTGTTTTGCAGCTCTTTGACAGTCCTAGACAATCTTTAAAAATTTGATTTTGTAACTAAGATAAAATATATATATATATATACAATACTGAAGTTTCACATGAGTTTCGGTACATGGGTAGACTGTATGATGGCCAGATGGGACAAACATTTCTATCTGTCCAACCCCTGGCCATGCTGAATCACTGATTCCAAGTTTTCCTCTGAGCTATACAGGCAGGAAGATCCTGACCCAGAATCCTTCTGAGCAGGAAGACACCGGAATGAGGCAAGCTTTCATCCTCTCTTAGTGAGACCTAGAATATCCTACCAGTGTTCTTTGATGAGTAGTAGTTCATCTCTTACTTATTTTGAGATACAACGAGAGGAACGTGGTTACTTCTCTTAGGAGCTTTCCTGGTGCCAAGAGGTTCTTGGCACACCTTGGGGTACACTGTGAGTGTTTGCTGAACGAACGAGTATATGTGATTATGTAAATAGTTCACTTCATTTTACATATTATTTTTGGTATTAAAAGCTTTTTGTGGAAAAACTTGTTTTCTAAGTTTATTTGCAAACACATCTTTTCCTTCAATGAATCACATTTAAACACGCTAACTGTTACTTAAAGTGTTTGCTTGTGAATCATTTTGCGATGGAAATTCTCATTTGTTGCTTGCGATGCTGAGAGTTCAGATCACCCTGTGACAGTGTGGCTAATGCCAAGATACAGAGCAGACATGTGTCTCAGCAGCAAAATGTGTCTGGATGTGATTCTAGGGACTTTAGCTTTCCAGTTGTTAAAACCTGAAAGTGGGAGGGTTGGAGGAGCAGAGTGTACAGGCAGGGAGGGAAGACACGGTAGGTATTGTCTCCCCTGGGTCTGGCTAACAGTTATCCCCCTGCACCACCAGCTAAGAGGCAAGCACACGGGAGCTGCTTTTCTTTCTTTACGTTGTATATTTGTAGATGTGTATGACATGTTTCATAAAACTATCTTAAATTGTTAAGCAAATAAAAAGGTTTTATATTGGATCAAGTGTATTCTCAACTTGTAAAATCTAACTGCCAAACTTACTATATCTTTCTCTAAAATTAGATTTCTATTCTTTGGCTTATCTTTCAGAATAAAATGAAATGTCCTAATTCTGAAATCCAGATTACTCTTTGAATAATCATCAAAATCATGTCCTTATGAAACACATTCTGTTTTAAAATATTTGCCAATTCAGCTCAGTCTCGTTAAGTAAACCCAGGAGACTGTAAGGAAGAATGGGTTATTTTGACTGGACATTTTAATTATGCAAAATCCAATGAGATTAAAAACAGTAAGTTCACTTTTATCTCTTACCTGGATCTATGGCCCATTCTTTAGAACTTCAGCATGTGTGATACTTCTGGCTACTCTGTGAACATAATCTTTGGGAATCTTTTTACACATTTATTCTGTTCAAATATTCTTTTGAAAGTCTTTTTGTAACATTATACCTGAAACAAATTAGTGACCTGTTTTGTAAAATGATAAGACACATGGAGTGGCAGGGCCACACAGCCTAATGTGTCCTTAAAAGGGCTGGACTCTGCAGAAATCAACCTTGTTGTTTTTGAATGATGGTAGGTAGAAGGTTCACAAATGCCTGGCATGTTGGGATAAACTTCAATCCTGTTTCACTGGAAATGAAGGGAGCAATCTTTGTTAAAATACATTTACCACTTGCAAATCTGGTAGTCCTGTCAGATTCCCAGTGATGCCATAACAAAGTACCACAGACTGACTGCCTTAGTTGACAGAAATTAATTTTCTCGCAGATGCTGTGGTTAGAAATCTGATATTGAGGCGCCTCAGCCAGAGTCTGTTTTTTGATTTTCTGTTTGATTCCAGTGTTACAATCTTTGGCTTTTCTTTTCCACACAACTCCAACCTCTGCCCTTGTCAGATGGCATTCCCTCCTCCTGCTCCTCTCTTCATAGTATCTTACTATAAGGGCACTTTAATCTCCTCTGGTGTGGCCTTTCAACCTCTCATATCTGATGGGGCTGGTTTAGGGGTACTGGGCATAGGATTTGAGCATACTTTTGAGTGACATAATCCAGCCCAGGACAAGAGTCCCTCAAAATAATTTAAAAGAGGAATTGTTTGATGAGCATCCTGTAGTAAAGGGTCAATGTTTGCATGTTTGTTTTTGCTGTATTTTGGAAATTTCCAATGGAGAGAGCAAAGAGGAGGCAGGTAGAGCATCTTATGACACTTCCCCAGCTTAGACCATCTTCCTGGAATCTTTGACAGAGTGCAGTACAGCACAACACTGATTGTTTCTCCCTGGGCTTTTTGCCCCCTTTTGCTAGGTGCTGAGTCACTGGATTGTCACTTATATTTTTTCAAACCCTAATTTTAATAACAGTTCTTAAATGCTTTAACCTCCCTTCTAATCCACCACCCACCAGAGGTAGTGGAAAGGAAAGGTTATTAGGATACAGGGACAGTGGACCTGTTTAGAAATTTTTCTTTGGAGCAAATCCCATCTATGTTGTCAGGAAATCAGCAGTTCAGTTTACAGGAATCAGCAGCGGCAGCTTGATGCACTTGCTGACACTTTACGAATATACCAGAAGACCAATACGGTAGTGACAGGATAGCAAACATGAGTCAGCAGTGGTGGCATGACCTAACAGAGACAGCCAGGTCTCAGCCGATTTGGCAAGAGTCAGCAGGAGGAACCAGGACCACTAGGGATGCCAGGAGAAGTTCTCCGCCGTGGCCCTCTCAATTAAGTGAAGATCATCGAAGATGCAAGACCAAGAAGTGTTGCAAAGCTGGTTTTGCAAGCAAGGCCCTACTCCCTCATCTCTGTCACTGTCTATTGAGTCCTATTTATATTCCCTCCAAACATTATGAGTCTTCCACGGGTCTTGCCTCAACATGTCAATCTGTTTCAGCAAAACTTTCTGTGAGTCTATATCAGCTGACATCACTCTGCCAAGCAGTGTGAGTCTGAAGAAGGGTCAAGAAGCTGCCAGTGCACCACCAGAAGGTTTTGTGTGTGTGTGTGTGTGTGTGTGTGTGTGTGTGTGTGTGTGTGTGTGTGTGTCTATGGAGTTGCAACAAACGACCAATGAACAACGGTAAGACATACCAATTCCATGCCACACCATCCACTGTCTGTTGGGTCCTCCTTAACATCATGTGTTCTTTCACGCGTTTGCTTTAACAAAACATCCTTTCACCTGTGTCTGCTTCAAGGAAACATTCCTTCACATGTCTGCCCCCACAAGCCACCATCAAACAACACATCTGATTTTTCCAAAGAAACCATAAGTTGTCACCTCAGTGGATCCTACTAGGATAGACAACAAGCAAAGAAGGGTGGCAGGGTCCTCTTTACAACCACCCCCCTTGTCCTAAAGGTGTGAGGCACTCTACAATTCTAGTGTCAGAACCAGCTGATGGGCTGGCTTGTTAGTCATTTCAAGTACTGGGTCCTTTTCCCTTCGTGCCCTGCTCGATACGAATTTCAGGGGGTAGGAATCAGAGTCTGCCTATGTTTCTCAAGCTATTATGCAGGATGAAATAGCCCGTTTCCCAAGCTCAGTTGTGAAACCCCTAATCCAGCAAACCTTGAAGGTAAAGATCCCGAGACTAAACAGAAGACAGACAGGCAGAAAAGGCTGGTCAGGAACACAACCCAACCTATGCTCATTTACTCAGAATCCCAGAACCCCCTGGCCTCCCAGAATGCCCTAGGCACCTTTGCGAGGTCTACCAGAGGCAGCTCTTTAAGGAGCAGAGCTGAGGAGAAAGTCCATGGCAGAACTCTTCCAGAATGTTCCCCACGCATTACTTACCAATAGAAGGTATTTACCTTTTTATTTAGAAGGTGAAAAAAAATCAACCCATTAACTTGTTTTTGCCTAATAAAATGTTCTGCTCCACAGTGGGAGCATTTAGACAACATGTGAACATAGATGGCCGAAAGTTAATGGCTTCAATGGATGTGAGGACTTTGGCCCTAAGCTTTTTCTTTTAAGTAATGGCTCAATAACAGGGCTAAAGTCATTTGGGACCAAAAAAGAATTTCCAATGATGAAGGATCATCTTAATAAGAAATGAGTGGGATAGGGCTCCAACCCAGAAATCTTGGTGCTTTCAGCCTCGTAAAACTGCCGAAGTTCATGAACACAGCCTTTGTGCCTTCCCAGGTTCTATGCGTGAGAGACATTCCAGAATCTTATTCATGAAGTGGCTGGTGTATCCTGTCGTGTGAGGTGACACACAACAGGTCTTGGAATTGCCTTTAATCGAGGTTCTTAGTATTGAACTTTGGGCAGGCAAAGTGAAGGGAACATTTCTTGATTTGGTTGGCTATTCAAAGAGTGAGGTGGGTGTTGGAAGTGGGTTAGCGTGGGGGCAATCTAGTCTTTTAAATGCTGGTGTAACTCAAATGCATGGGGCTAAAGTATGAGGGAACCGTCAAACCTCATAATTTTAAACAATTTGAATCTCCTCTTTGCAAGGCACAGTAGGTGATGTGTGTGACGTTTTAGTCCTAGCCAACTGTCTATGTTTTTATTCTTCTGGCTTGTATCTGGGTTGCTAGTCCCATTTGTATCTTTTGTTTGTTGGCAAGTGGCCCAAAGGCCTAACAAAAGGTGGGTCAGTTCTTTAGAAACACCTCATTGTGCTGGATTTGGGCACCACTCTCTAGTCTATTCCTAACGAAGCTGCTCTTGTGTTGGGGTCAGGTGTGGGCTGGAGAGGACAGTTTCTTTTTCGAACTGATGGAGATTGTCCCCACCCCCATACAGATGCAGCTGTGCTCCTCTGATAACAACGCTGCCTGGCACCTTCCCAAAGTCGGATGCTCAACTTGATGACCCATTTGTGACAGAGAGAAATACAGCTGCCTCGTGTCTTGGAATGCTCACGCCGGCAGCAGCAGGCAGGGTGAGTGTGCTGAGCCTCCCTCTGTGGAAGATTTCTATTTGCAAGCAATGCCAGCTGCATAATTTATGGGGCCCAGAGCAAAAGGAAAATGTGAAGCTCTTCGTATGAAAAGCATGAAAGCCTTCCATTAAAAGAACTAAAATATGACACTTTCCTCTTCTCCCGTGGTCTTCCTCTCAGAATGTCATCGCTTTCAAAATTTGTTGCCTGATGTCCTTTTAAGGAAAGGAAAAATCAGAATTAGGATTCTATCAGATACTCTACATTTATCGCTATATTTTTTTTGATGCTAGCTCTAAGTGTCTATTTAAGAGTGTTTCAAATCACAGGAGGAATCCTTGAAATCCTGCATCCAGTATTTCATAGCTCAGTGCTAGCATACAGATTTTCGTTCTTACCGGAACAGAAATTGACCCACCAAAGGAACTCAGTTGTTTTTAATTTCCCTCTTTTGATTTAACCTAGTTTGTACAAACACTGCTTGTTTTGGCTTGGAAGACCAAAGGTATAAGGATTTCTGTGCTTTTGTCTTTGTCTGCGCTCTCTTTCAGCGTGAGTGGTTGGCCATGCATGGAGAAAACATGAATAGGGATGAATACAACAGGGTCTCTGGGTAGCTCCTGTTTTTTAGACATCATTCTTAGACCTTCTGTGTTTGGAACAAGTCCTGGTCAGTGTAAAGAGCTAGCCTCTATGCTGTAAGTGTTTTGCATGCCCTCTTGTAGACCTAGATGCTTATACTAAATCTGTTTTGTATATCTTTCAATGTCTACATTTGATGGGCCCACCAGACTGCTAAGAATGTTGTATAGGAATGGGAGACCATGGCGATTTCCATAATATCTCTACTCAAGTGAGTGCTTCATTGTCTTGTTAGCCTTCACTTGCAAAAGATAAGGTAAAAAAAACCAACAAAACAAAAACAAAAACAAAAAAACAAAACACTGAGAATTTAGGGAAGATGAAAGCAGAACATTGAACCACAGGGCCATGTGTGAACACACAGGGAATACTGACATAAAACTAGTCATGATGGAAAGGCATAGCACACAGTGTTTGATGAGCATGCTCCAAGGCTTTAGGGGAGCTGAAGGGACTATGATGTAAATTCAGAACAGTGTGTGTTTCTAGCTCAAGTGACATTCAGTTCTCATCTTGGATGCCATCTTCTCATGGAGATCATGGCTATTCATCCATTCCAGGATGACTTCCCTTGCATCATTCTCAGCGGCAACCATGGTTTCTAAGCCTTGCCATGCACCAGACTGCTGGGTCCATCTGATTCAAAAAATTATTAAGTGAGGCCTGAGAATTTGCTCTCCTGACACATTTCCAGGTGACAGTAGTGCTGCTATGCCATCACCTGTCACCTGTTTTTACCACAAGAAATTAAAAGCAACAAGAGCAGGAATTTGGTCATCTCCAGTATTTGGAAAAGGCCTGAATGCAACATGCACTCATTAAATATTGAATTAATAAATAAATTCATGACTGAAAATTCAATGCACAACAAGTTATTAGATGGGTGGAGATTGAGTTAGGTCTGGGCCACAGAAATGCTTGTACCTCTGCCCACTTAGGAGGGGTTGTTGATCAGATTTGCTTCTAGGCAAATAAAATGCCAAGTTGCAAAACTTAAGGGCCAGGAAGCTCTAGTCCTGGAACTTTATGTTAAAGAACGAACTGGATGATGTAAGTGAGGGTTGCAGGAGGACCTCATGGTTTCCTCTTAGGCTTGGGTGTCTGAGTATTATGGAAATAGAATGGCACACATAGATGGATTCTGGAGCCCGAGGAACTCTATTCACGAGGGCTACCTGCATGGGTGCCTGCATGCATCACAAAGCAGATGTTCAAGTGTCAACTGAGCACTGCCTCCTCGTGCTTGTGGACAGGGTATGAGAAAAGTTGTGGTATGACCCTGTCCTTCCATCTCCCAGGTATTCTGGGATCTTTAGGACTGGTGGTTTGTGCATCACAGTTTGGATATGGTTTGAGTTTATCATCTACAACTTTACGTACTAATGTGATGATTTTGTCATTGCAAGTCGATCAGCTGAATGCATCATGCTCCTCCAGTGTGGTAATGGTGGATCTCTTAAGAGATAAGGCCCAACGCAAGGGCAATTGGTTATGTGTCCATGCTCCAAAGGGATTAATATAGCTCTCCTGGGACACCTGTTAGTATACTTGTGAGACAAACAGATAAACAAATAAACAAATCAGCAAAAACTAAACAGTCCCACACTGAATTCCTTTTGCTAGAACTCCTAGCATCTGAATCTTTGTTCTTCTTGCCCAACCTTTGACCCCCCCCCCCTTACACCCTTATTTTCACATGGCCAGCTTTCTTTGTGCTTTCCTGTGATGATATGACAAAGCTATAGGGATTCCCATCCAGATGTTAATGTCTTGTTCCTGGACTTCTTGAACTGGAAGCTAATTAAAACATCTTTTTTATTTTTGTTGTTTTGTTTTTGTTTTTGATTACCCAGCCTCTGACATTTTGCTATAGCTACTCAAAACAGACTAATACATTACAATGTGCTGTGAACTGCCTCCTTTCTTTCTTTGTCTTTTTTTCTTTCTTTCTTTTTTTTTGGTGTTTATTTTTTATTGGATATTTTCTTTATTTATATTTCAAATGTTACCCCTTTCCTGGTTTCCCTCCCTCCTGGAAACACCCTTTCACATTCTCCCTCCCCCTGCTTCTATGAGGGTGTTCCTCCACCTGCCCTTGACTCCCCTACACTGGGGCATCTATCCAGCCTTCATAGGACCAAGGACATGTCCTCGCATTGATGCCTGACAAGGCTATCCTCTTATACATATGCATCTGGAGCCATGTGTACTCCTTTGTTGATGGCTTTATCCCTGGGAATTCTGGGGGAGTCTGGTTGGTTGATATTGTTGTTCTTCCTTTGGAGTTGCAAACCCCTTCAACTCCTTCAGTCCTCTCTAACTCCTCTATTGGGGACCCTGCACTCAGTCCAGTGGCTGGCTAGGAACATCTGCCTTTGTATTTGTAAAGCTCTAGCAGGGCCTCTTAGGATACAGCCATATCAGGCTCTGTTCAGCATGCACTTCTTGACATCCACAATAGTATCTAGGTTTGGTAATTGTATAAGGGATGAATCCCCAGGTGGGAAGGTCTCTGGGTGGCTTTTCTTTCAGTCTCTGCTCAACACTTTATCTCCATCTTTGCTCTCGTGAGTATTTTGTTCTCTTTCTGAGAAGGACAGAAGCACCCACACTTTGGTCTTCCTTCTTATTGAACTTCATGTGGAAAAATCAGGAATTCAAGGCCATACCTAAGCATAGTAAAAGCAATATACAGCAAACCAGTACCCAACATCAAACTGAATGGAGAGAAACTTGAAGGAATCCCACTAAAATCAGGGACTAGACAAGGCTGCCCACTCTCTCCCTATCTATTCAACATTAGTACTTCAAATTCTAGCTAGGGCAATTAGACAAAAATAAAATAAAATAAAATAAAATAAAGGAGGTCAAAGGGAAACGAATTGGAAAGGAAACCATCAAAATATCACTACTTGTAGATGATATGATCATATACATAAGTGATCCCCAAAATTACACTAGAGAACTCCTAAAGCTGATAAAGAACTTCAACAAAGTGGCTGGATATAAAATTAATTCAAATAAATCAGTAGCCTTCCTCTAATCAAAGGATAAACAGGCTGAGAAAGAAATTAGGAAATGATACCCTTCACAATAGTCACAAATATTATAAAATACCTTGATGTGACTTTAACCAAGCAAGTGAAAAATCTGTATAATAAGAACTTCAAGTCTCTGAAGAAAGAAATCGAAGAAGATCTCAGAAGATGGAAAGATCTCCCATGCTCATGGATTGGCAGGATCAACATTGTAAAAATGGCTATCTTGCCAAAAGCAATCTACAGATTCAATGCAATCCCCATCAAAATTCCAACTCAATTATTCAAGGAATTAGAAGGAGCAATTTGCAAATTCATCTGGAATAACAAAAAACCTAGGATAGCAAAAACTCTTCTCAAGGATAAAAGAACCTCTGGTGGAATCACCATGACTGACCTAAAGCTTTACATCCATCGGAAAAAAAGACAGCATTTTTTTAACAAGGGATGCTGGTTCAACTAGCAGCCAGCATGTAGAAAATGCAAATTGACCCATTCTTATCTCCTTGTACAGAGCTCAAGTCCAAGTGGATCAAGGACCTCTACATAAAACCAGAGACACTGAAACTTATAGAGGAGAAAGTGGGGAAGAGCCTCAAAGATATGGGCACAGGGGAAAGATTCCTGAACAGAACAGCAATGGCTTGTGCTGCAAGATCAAGAATTGACAAGTGGGCCCTCATAAAATTGCAAAGCTTCTGTAAGGCAAAGTACACTGTTAATAGGACAAAAAGACAATCAACAGATTGGGAAAAGATCTTTACCAATCCTACATCTGATAGAGGTCTAATATCCAATCTATACAAAGAACTCAAAAAGTTAAGAGTCCAGAGAAACAAATAACCCTATTAAAAATGGGGTACAGTGCTAAACAAAGAATTCTCAACTGAGGAATACCGAATGGCTGAGAAACACCTGAAAAAAATTGTTCAACATCCTTAGTCATGGGAGAAATGCAAATTAAAACAACCCTGAGATTCCACCTCACAGCAGTCAGAATGGCTAAGATCAAAAAACTCAGGTGACAGCAGACACTGGTGAGGATGTGGAGAAAGAGGAATACTCCTCCATTGTTGGTGGGATTGCAAGCTGGTACAACCACTCTGGAAATCAGTTTGGTGGTGCCTGAGAAAACTGGGCATAGTAGTACCTGATGATCCAGCTTTACCACTCCTGGGCATATACCCAGAAGATGCTCCAACATGTAATAAGGACGCATGTTCCACTATGTTCATAGCAGTCTTATTTCTAATAGCCAGGAGCTGGAAAGAACCCAGATGTCCCTCAACAGAGGAATGGATACAGAAAATGTGGTACATTTACACAGTGGAGTACTACTCAGCTATTAAAAATGATGAATTCATGAAATTCTTAGGTAAATGGATAGAACTAGAAAATATCATCCTGAGTGAGGTAAACGAATCACAAAAGAACACACATGGCATGTACTCACTGATAAGTGGATATTAGCCCCAAAGCTCCAAATAACCAGGATACAATTCTCAGAACTGCCTCCTTTCTTAAACACATACTTCATGAGCTTATGAGTGACTTCAGCCCTCTTTTTCATTAATCATTGTCCAGAATTTTAGTAATCAGATACTTTTCTCTCATTACATTTTTTTTCAGGACATAGATTTCTGCATGGTTTAAAAATATCCTACTTGAGCTGACTTTCAAATGGCTTTGGTAGAAACAATTTGGAGGTTCCTTTGATACTTTGAGAACCGTAATGTAGCAATGACTTCCCAGGGAGCAAGTTAGAAGAAAGGAAAATGAACTTCCCTGTGCACAAACACAGTATTTCTGCGGCAAGCATGAGTCTAACCCTTGGTCACAGTCAGAGTAGGTCAAGGTGACAAGTCACTGAATGAAACTGTTTTGTTCTTGGAATCAAGTCTACACTGTTGGCTCTCAACGATGGTATGCTAGTCTCATAGACTCGTGCCTGCTCCGGACTTTTCAAGAATATGTTCATTTTGTATAGAGGAGGCATTAGTCAGTCAGCATGAATAACAAAATACCACAGACTGGGTGACTTCAACAAGAGATTTCTATTCCTTTACTGTTCTGGAAACTGCTGAGCTTAATACATGGGATAGGACTGGTTTCTTTTAAGGTTTCTTTCCTCAGCTTGTAGGTAGCTGTCTTATCCTCTCTGATTTCAGGTAGACTCCCCTCTGTGCTTGTCTGTGTCCCAATCTTTTCTTAGTTTAGGGTCTTTTCTGTGACCTTTTGAAACCTTAAGTATCTCCTTAAAGGCCTTGTCTGCAAACACAATCACGTTCTAAATGACTAGGCCATTCAGGATTTGGAGGAAGATCCAGTTTAGCCTCTAGCAAGTAGAATCCAGGAAATTTGTATTTTCGGTGGTGTTTCCAGGTAATTTTGATGCAGCCAGGCTTAGGCAGACTTAGAGCCAGTGTCTGATAATCATGGCAAACACCTGCTAGCTCGGCAGCTCTGCCCACTGGCATAACCCTCACATTTCTTCTTCGCAAATGAGAGCTCCTCTGCCAGCTCACTTGAATTTCAATGGGATTGTGACAAATGTGCCCCGGAAGGACTCAGTAACCCAATACCCTGCCTCCTGCAAACATAATCTGAGCTTGTTTATGGCCGGAGTTCTGGGTATCAGTGCAGAGATATTTCATTCCGTATGTTCTCAGAGGCAAAGCACAGGTTGCGCAGCAAAATGCAGATCTGCAGACAGGTTGCAAGTGAAGCTTAGCACACTGGAAAACGGATCAAATGCAGACCTAATTGCCTATAATTTATCTTCTGTGGCCATGATTTGGTCTGCTCTCCCAAATTCTCATTAAATCTTAAACCTTGGGATACACTCCTTTTGTCTCCGAGGAATGGGGTAACACTAACACACGTTTTCTTGAAAATCCAGTCTTCAGTGTGGATTTCCCTTAAATAAATCCTTTCTTTTTGTCACTGTCAAAATTACCCACACAGATGCAAGTAATTCTCGCATAGTGGACGGCATTCTCTCTGCATGTTTCTGGTGGAGGGGGATACAGGGGCAAGGTGGGTAGGATTAGCTTCTCTTGACTCGTCTGATTTGTCTGAGAGAGAGTTTAAGAGCACACCCACCTGCCATTTCTGAGAGTTAGGAAGCAATAAATCTGTTCTTAAGTGGAGATGATATTTTTTTAAATTTTCTTTTTGTGGAGTGTGAACAGTAATGAGTTGTGCCTTCCCTGGCCCAGAGTGTAAAACGACATGTTTCCTTAGCCAGTCCTGCTTGTGACCATGCCTTAAACATTGGCCTACTATTGCTGTTTGAGCATTAAGGTTCAGTTGTTCTCAGTTTTAACTATGTACAAAAAAAAAAAAAAAAAAAAAAAAAAAAAAAAAGGAAAGGAAAGAAAAAAGAAAAAAAGCCAGCCTAGTGATAGGAGCTAACACATTCATCATGTAGAGGGTTTGAAGGTATTTGGAAGCCATCATTAGTGATCGCAACGTCTGTCCTGGACTGTAAGGTAAAGGCAGAGAAGGGAGCCATCCTATTAAGTTCAGAATATTTCACATAGCCAAGGCTGATGCACCAAAAAATACCTTTTAACAGGCCTATTACAAAGCTCTGGCTGCTATCAAGAGATAAGCCTTAGCAGCTGCATTGCTGAAGTGGAAATCCAGATGGAGGCCCCTCGAACCCTTCAAGTTCTGCACACAGAGAGCCAGGAACGGTTGGCAGTGGGTGCTGTCTGGCTTGCTAGGGAGAGTGAGCGAGGCTGTACCTCCCAGCAGGAAGTCCCTGCCAGGCTTGTAGTTTGTGCAGAACCCAAGAGCTCAAGGCAGAGCTGGACAGTACTCTCCTGGCCTGGGTGCGAAGTGAAGCCACATGAGGGACCGTTAACTCTACTAAGGAGCATCCTAGAGAGAGATCGTAGGATGGGCAAGCAGAGTGCTGAGGAGAGCAGGGCACAGAAACTCCAGCATTCTACGGACTGAAAAACACACGTATGTGGAGTTTTACTCCGGAATGTGGGCGATAGGCTGACTCAGGTACATGAACAACAGGTTGGGTGTTGGAGAAATAATCTTATTTTTTAACTTTATCTCTAATAAATTAGTATAAATGTTTCCTTTTAAAATTAATTAATTAATTAATTATTTTGAGATAGTGTCTTAGTTAGGTTTTTATTCCTGCACAAACATCATGACCAAGAAGCAAGTTGGGGAGGAAAGGGTTTATTTAGCTTACACTTCCCACACTGCTGTTGATCACCACAGGAAGTCAGGACTGGAACTCAAGCAGGTCAGGAAGCAGGAGCTGATGCAGAGGCCATGGAGGGATGCTACTTACTGGCTTGCTTCCCCTGGCTTGCTCAGCTTGCTTTCTTATAGAATCCAAGACTACCAGCCCAGGGATGGCACCACCCAACAAGGGGCCCTCTCCCCTCGATCACTAATTGAGAAAATGCCTTACAGCTGGATCTCATGGAGGCATTTCCTCAAGAGAGGCTCCTTTCTTTGTGATAACTCCAGCCTGTGTCAAGTTGACACACAAAACCAACCAGTACAGATAGGGTCTTACAATTTGGCCCAAGCAGGCTAGGATCTCCCTATGAAGTTCTGGTTGACCTTGAATTTATAGCCATCCTCCCTACCTCAACTCCTGAGTGCTGGGATTATAACCATGCCCTACCATGTCTGGTTTATGCTTAGTTTTTGTTAGCATATACTATGAGGTAGTATTCTTCCTAATGGTATTTTTCACTCAGGAATACCCTGTATTTTCACTATAACCACCCCATGGTCCTCTCCTGCCCTTTCCTCTTCCACACCACCTCTCTTCTACTTTCAATTCCTAAACTTCATCCTCTGGGGAAAAGGTGTCCCATTTTGATTCTCTCATTTTAATTCAGTTTTCTCTGCAATGAGCTTCTCCCCCCCCCCAAAAAAAAAACAAAACCTAAACTTTTAGTTTGCCTCCACGCACCATTATCAAAGGCTCAGCAAGTCAGTGACCTTTGCTTTTGTCAAAGTTTTAAAAACATTCAAAGCAGTGACTGTTTCGAACTCATCCTTAACTATTCAGTGATAATAAGACACCTCCAAATTAATCTTGGGTTGATTTTGAAAATACTCTTTCCCAAAGAGATGACTTAGCATTGAAAACAAGATTGTTTCTCAGGTAATAGACTGTTTTATATTATTTCTGAAGTTTGAGAGCATCTCATTTTGGTGGTAAAGGTATTCTGAGAACCATAGACCTCCTACAATGTGGAAATAGCCATGACAATTTGCAATGTTACAAGGACTGTAAATAGCATAAATTTGGTTCTAAAAGTGTTAGGGACATTTTTAATGTTTCAAACAAACTTTCCATCTGTAATTTTTTTATCTTTGTGAAGGATAACTACATGTGCCTTATTGGGTTCAAATCTTTGTTCTGATCAAAGGAGTAAATACTTTTCACTGTTCAGTATTGCAAATATTTTGGGGGTAAATAATAGTATTTAAACTATTCTTTTGGTTATTTTTGTTTTGCCTTGGCTCTGTTCGTTTTAGACATGGTTTCACATAGATCTGTCTGCACTCAAACTTGCTATATAGCCTGGAGTGACCTTGAACTTCCGATCCTCCTGCCTTCACATCCTCAGTACTGTCATGAATTAGCATATCTACTTTATGAAGAGCTGTGAGTCTAATCCAGAGCTTTGTGCTTGCTGAGCAAGTATTCTACAAGCTCTTAAAGTACTTTTTATGAATAGAAGATGTGTAAAGATTAGATTACTAATATATTCTCATTTAGTACCTATTATGGGATGGAAACAGGAACAGCAGGAGTATAAGGTAGGTGAAGATCGGTGTGCACTAGTCACTGAGAAGTGATGTTCAGTAGGATACAGTTAGTTATTCAACAGGGCCCTGTTGAACATTTGCTAGATCCAGATCTCAATTGCTTGCTGCAAATAGAGCACCCCCCACCAAAGATGATGCCCCTGCTCTCTCTTATAGGGAAGTGGTGGCAGGGCTTGTGTGTCCCGAAATGACTAATTCTGGCTGGGAGGAAGAGGGTATGATTGCAAAGTCCATCCTGTAATTTATAGGAATGATGACTAGTACGTAGACGTAGCGACCAATCTCAAGAGCAAATGCATTTCAGGTACAGAGGTCACCTTTACAGATTATATTTGGAAATGGAAAGGACGTCTCAGATGTCAGATCCAGAAGATGGATGTAGAGATATTGGAGAGTAGAGATGTGACAGACTTGCGATGAGCATGGTTTACTACTGTATCCATGTCAGGGTCTCGGGAGAAACAGAAGCAAGAGAGCTCCCTAGGAGCTGGGGGAGACTGAATCTCAGGCTGTATGTTTAAGCCTTTAGCCTCATACTAAAGATGAACTATAGTGCTAGAGAGCTTAACAAGGTCACACAGACGCTAGGTAGAAGTACTCATATTTTGCCTTAGGGTTGCTTGACTCCAAATTTGTAACCTTTTCCTGGTTGTCAGTACAGGGTTGGAGAAGTAATCGGCTTCACCATAAAGGGGTGATGGTTGCAATGTGAAAGACTATGGGTGTGACTTCAGAGGGAATCCATGGAAACAAATCAGACAAAGGAGCCTCAGAGAGAAATAAGGAGGCTGAGGTTCTGGCGGGGGGGGATGCCTGGGGTTTAAGGTAAAGGAGAAATAGATATTTGGGGGGAACCAGAGAAAACAGCTGATGAAGAACCAAAGCTCAGAGCAAGGAAGGAAGGTACAGTGAGAGGCAATGACTCAGCCCAGGGAGAACTGCAGTCTTAGATCAGGGAATTGTTACACTCCAGCTCTGTCGTTTTTTTTTTTTTTTTTTTTTTTTTTCTAGTGACATGACCTTGGATAGTTCTTCCATGGCTTTTATTGCACCCATTTCCCGAGTAGCAGAGAAACCATTCAGATCTGTGCTGGAGACCATCATGACAATTTATTTTCAAGTAGGCTATAAGAAATATTGATGGGATATTCCATACCTTACACACCTCATGTTTAGACTAACTTCCACACTACCTTTGATACAGCCTGGAAATAGGAGTTGTAATTTATGATGCATGCCTTAATTCTAAGCTACTATGTCTGCCTTTTGTTTACAAAACAAGTATGAAAAAGCAGAGGCACAGAGAAGAGGCAGAGCCACTTCCTCCTTGAAAGCACAGCAGGGTAGGTCTGGTGCCTAAGGTATATCCGTGACACTGAATGACTTCAGCCATCCGCCAGTCTCTCACTCTTGTTGGTAGCTTTTGCTTATGGGCTTCACTTGAAGGTCCCTTTTCATTTCTTTAGGAGAAGGTGTCATTAACGCATTGGCTGTCTCTGTGATATTGTGCAGTGCTCTGCACATTTATAGCTTATATAAATATTGAATAATAAATAACTACAAGAGAAGAAGAATATTACAGGCTGGGGAGAGGGAAAGATGCTGAACTCATTACATGAGGGCCAACCTCGGCCTCTTGGCTATCTCCTTCAAAGAGATTTGTTTGCCAGCTGTGTAGAGAAATATACTTTCCATATGATGAGCCTGGAGAAGGAGCCAGTTTCCCTACAGAATGCTTTTGGAATATCCCCAGGAGGGCCCACAGGATCCTTAATGGTGTGTCAGAGAGGATAACCCCTCAAGCCTCCTTGGCAACTGGGTTAGAGCAAAGCTCTGGGGAGAATGGCTTGTAGCAAGAGGCAGAAATGAGAAGAATGGGATGCAGTCTTTGTGTTTTATTTTACTTTCTGATTCTGTGCGCTCACAGGGCAGATTTCCAGCCAGTTTATTGGATGCATCGTTGGCTGAGAAGGTCACTTGTTCTTTACTTCACTGTGAACCTGGCTCGAGAAGAGCATTTCTCATTTAATATGTAATCCAGATTCAGTGTGGCAAGCAAAGGCTATCTCCTCCATCTTAAGAACGAGGTTTTCCTGTTTGGTGTTGAGGAACTAGTAAAGAGACAACTGAATTCTTAAATTGGAAGTGCGCTGAAGCACTGAGTAAATATTTACAGACTGGGCAGATGAGAAAAACTGTAATTCCCCTTAAGGGCAATATGCAAACCAGTTGAGCTTAGATCTTTTGTAGTTCTGACTGGCTGCTGCCCAGCCCAGCAACAAGGTGTTTGGTAAATAAAACTAATACCTCTTTTATAGTTTGATCAATATCTGTGTGTTGGGCTGAAATTGTTTCCATTGTTTTTTAAAAGATTAGTTTCATTTACTCAATATGTCACATTATCTGCCTGGCAAAGGGTGTGAAGGCCCACCTATATCTTGACTGAACTAGACTTCCGGTTTTCTTCCGCTGTTCTTTCCAGCTCCATAGACCTTTGAGATGACCCACATGTCAGGTGACAGGAGGTGGTAACATAGGAAACATATTAGGCAGAGGTCAAAGGTGGACTAGGCAAGAGTCAAGGGCAAGGGATGGTGATGAATAGTGTTAACAACTTAGGATGACCTTTAGAATGAGGGTTCTAGAACCTTCCAATTGAGTTTGGTTTCCAAGCAGATGGTAGCTACTTCCAGGTAGTGAAACATAACTGTACTAAGAATTTTTCAGAGATCCTCAGAGTCATGGCTTACAACCAAGGATTTGGAATTAGATGTTAAAATTCCAGAGTTTTCCCCATAATCATAGTAAGTGACATAAGATAGCAAATTTTCTAGCTTGGCTTCCAATGATTCTCTTGGAAGAAAAATTTATAAGCCAAGATTGTAGGACCCTTTTCTGGAGATGGATCAAGAAGATGGGAATGGACCCAATGCTGTTTTATTTTACTGATGTTGTTATTATTGTTTCTCAGAAGATAAAATTATTGTCCTTAGGCTTTTTGTATCTCCAATTTTTGAAGGAACATCACAGGGAAAGGAACTCTGTCTCTGAGAAGGGCCCTTCCTGGCCCCTTGACTTGTAATTGGGATCCTCCTTGCCTGGTTTCCTCCACAGCACTTTAAACTAGAAATTATTGTTTTTCTTCATTTGTTTACTATTTGGACCTATTTACCCACCAAGAAATCAGGGATCACATTTACCAGGTTTCTGTCTCTTTAACATTGCCAGGTATGCAGTTAGCAAGGAAAGAGCAGGCAAGTAGGGCCCGTCAGGAGGCACACTGTACCACTCAGAGTCCTGAATAAAAAGACAAATCCAATGTGAGAGGTTTCTATCCCAACATTACTAACTGCCCCTAACCCTAATAACAATCCTGCCTTTAGAATTAGAAGTCTCCTTAACAGCATACCTGAAGGAGCAGGTAAGGGAATACCAGTAAGTAGATAATTCCTTCAGCACAAGATAAGCACACTCAGAGATGCTCTTATAAGAAGTCATCCTGTCAAAACATGTCCTCTCCCCTCTGAGTCCCTCAGCAGGAAGTCTACTGTCCTTCAGGTATTCTAGAGTAACAGAAGCATACTCCACCCAACCCTTTGTGACTGGAGTACCTGGTTATAATGCTAGGGTTGGCTATCTGTCATTTAGCTTCCTTGAGTTATCGTGACCAGGGATTTCATCTTCAAGCAAGACAATAATGATAACTTAAACAATTGGTCTTTGAAAAATGACAGTGGGGCCCCATTGCCGAGGGAAATATCCACACAACTCACTGAACATGGAGAAGCCGAGCTGATGCCTACTTGGAGACTTTACCCCTAGTCTTTCTGGTGCAGGAAGGTACTCTGAAGACCACTAAAAGAGAAACAGAGATCCAAACCCACAAAACCTCTAGCCTACAATCTGTCCTGCCTGCAAAATATCCTAAGGCAATGGTGGCAGAGAACATGTGTGAGTAACCAACAAATGTCTGAGTTGACTTAAGACCCACTGCATGAGAAGAGATCCATACTCAACACTGCCTGGGTCACCAAAACCAAAAACTAGCAAGCCTAGAGACCTAGGGTAAAACCAAACATGGCTGACCTAAAGAAATATCAGGAAAATGATTCCTAATGATATTCTGCTATACTTATAAATCAGTGCCTTATCCAGTCGTCAGTAGAGAGGATTCCTCTGGCAGCAGATGGAAACAGTTTGCAGAGACCCACATCCAGGCATTATGCACAGAAGAGAGGGGCAGGAAGAAGAGTAGAATCTAAATTGAGGTCTCCATCAAACCCCTTCCTCAAAGCTCAGAGACTCCTGTGGAAGAGGAAGCAGGAATATAGTAAGAGTTGAAAGAGATGGAGAACACCAGAAGAACAGAGCCTTGTGAATCAATTAAGTAAGGTGTATGTGAGCTCCCAGAGACTGAAGCAGCAAGCACAGAATCTATATGGGTCTACACCAGGGCATCTCCATATATAGGATAGCTATTAGCTTAGTGGTTTTGTGGGACTTCTGACTGTGAGAATAAGTGGGTCTCTGACTCTTGAGCCCTCTCTTGGGACTCATTGCCCCCCGTTGGGTTGCTGTGTTCAGCTTCAGTATGAGAATTTTTGCTTCATCTTATTATATTTTATTTTGTCATGTTTGGTTTGGAAGCTTGTTCTTTTCTAATGAGAGATGGGAAGGGAGAATATCTGGAAAAGAGGGAAATGGGGGTTCTGGGAGGAGTAGAGGGAAGGGAAACTATAATCAGGATATATTGTATGAGAAAAGAATCCATTTTCAATAAAAACAAACAAATGATGAATAAAATGAAAAAGAAAAATATCTAAACAGTTCTCTGCTTCTAGCCATTTAAAGTAGTGATTTTTGCAATATTGACTAAATTAAGTGATGTATTATGGAAACACTCTCCATGTGAGGCTTAAAAGAACAAGTCCCTGCCTTTTACAGAAGCATTTTTAACCTTAAAAAATGGCTCTGCCTCTCCACATATACTACAGAATCAGAGGGCAGCTTCTGCATGTGGGTCACACTTTCTGCCCCTGAGCTTGCCACAAAGTTACCATCAGGGCCAATAGAACATAACAAAGAAATTGTGTAGCATAGGGAGATCAGAGTAAATCCCTCGGTGTTTATCCAGGATGGAGAAGTTACAGCCTTTAACTTAAAGCCCATTAACAGTCAGTACAGCAAAGCTCATGTCCGACGGCAGGAGCTGACACTACTGATATAAAGAACCCTCATTACTTTCATGGCCATGAATCCCAAGAATTTTGGATAGGAAAGCATGCCCTAGAATATGTCTTTTACAAACAAACAAACAAACAAACAAACAAACAAATCCATCATTCCAGAAAGGTATCATCCTATGATTGCAAGAATATACCATCTCTCTTTCCTTCTCTGGGTTATGAAGGTAAATTTTATTTTCTATTGAGTTTTGGGGTGCTGTGGCTGCATGCCTAATGCCTGCACAAGATCAAACCAGACAAAACCCCATCATGGATTCCTTCCTGCAGTTCCATCTCTAGTTGAGAAGCCATTGACAGCTTATGGTTGTTGGAGAAGGGAAGGCCAGTTCTCTTCAGGCATGTGGTCCTTGGAAGGTTGCTTATGCTCCAATAAAGAACTTTATACCCATGTGCATATAAATCATACTGAGTAGACTCAGTGAGTTTAGAGGAATAAAGAACACACAAAGTTGGGAAGGAAAAGCAATGAAGGGACTAGGGAAGGAATTAGGTGGTAGGTTTTTTATCAAAGCACATGATATTCAAGTATAAAATCCTCAAGCAATTAAAACAAGTAAAAACCTCAAATCATTTTAAGCTCTCCTTCCTCTTCTCTGTCTCCCTGTCTCTGTCTCTCTATCTCTGTCTCTTTGTCTCTGTCTCTTTGTCTCTGTCTCTCTCCCTCTCCTACCCCGCCTCTCTCTCTCACATACAGACAGACAGAAAGACAGACAGACAGACACATACACAGAGAGACAGAGAGAAACAGATAGAGACAGAGATAGAGGCCCTCAGAGGAAAATTCTAAAAGGATGAAAAGAAGAAAGCTATCCTAGTCAGTGTGGCCAGATTGGAGGGGGTTGAAGATGGATCCAACCTGTGACCCACAGACTGCATGTAGCCAAGGATGGCTATGAATCCATCCCAAGAGAAAATTATAAACTTACTTAAAACACCGAGATAATTTTTTTTTTTTTGCAATTTTGTTTTGTAACTTGGTTACATGATTCTCAAGCATGGATTTGTAGACGATGCCATTGTGTTGCAATGAAGATTGGACGCTCCTGGCAGTGTGAAGAAACATTCTTGGGGATAACTCAGCACAGTGCAAGATAAGGAGCTATGGAAAGAGGAGCCTAAGAATTTGGTCTTCCATTATGATTGAATTCCTTTTTGACATTTCTGAAGATCCTGCACATAACTCTGCAGTTATTTTTGGATTCTGGGCTGATTGACCTTTGAATGCAGATCCGAGTCCACGCTGGGCTGTGTGACAGTGGAGATTTGTAAGGCTTTCATAGCTGTAAACTTCTGGGTGACTGCATGCCAGTGTTCTATTCAGGATAAGATCTCAAGAATCCCTAAAGGGATGAGATACAAAGGTTATAATTAGAAAATAGATATTATTATGCAGAGTCAGGATTCAGGACATTGTCACTATAGCCAGGCAATGTGACATTTTAATTCTCTTGACGATTGGAAAATTTTCAATAAGGCTAATGGGGCTCTTCTACCAATTGGTCTAAAGGCTGGAAATATATCATGCATTATTATTATTATTTTCTTTAAATTGAGGCAAGCTCAGTCTTTCACTTCAGGCACATGTCCTTTAAACAATCAGTGTTACACAGTGGGCTAGCCATTGAGTTGGTAAGATTATGATGATAAAGAAGCTAAGTTAGCCACAGTATTAACAACCGGAAGGTACATTCCACCGAGTCTTTAAAGAGTCCCCAAGCAAGTAGGGGCTGAGGCATGTGGAGGTTTGGGGAAGTATCACTAACATCACTAGAATAATTCATTCCATTGACATTGAACTTCCGATTCCTAGCAAGTCAGGAGCAGTGCCATACTTCTGTACTTTGTCCTCATGAGATCCTCCAGTGCCTTTGAACATAGACAATAGTTGTCTCGGAAGGTTTATTAGAGGATTGTTTATTTTAGGTAACAAATGTTCAAGTGAGTTATTAGAGTTATGTCACTGTACACCTTGGGTTTTATTGTGTGCAGCTGAGAGAATCTCCCTTTAATTTCTGGTGTACAATACTGTGAAGAGCAGCAGTAGAAGGGGGAGCAAACATGCCCACATGGCTGTATGGTCCTTCAGGTACTGCCCTTGTCACACTTCTGTCACTGCCTGCTCACATGCCCCATGTTTGGGTAAATCACCAGTATCAGTGTGATTCCATCTAAGACTTGAATTAGGCATAATAAATGGAGTCCGTGCCATTATAAATTACAGGATAGCTCCATTTATCCATATAGTGCCTGGGAGGGCAGTCAGATATGCAGAATGTATTAGGGGCTGTGGGTCTTCACTCTGAGGGGAGCCAGGAAGCCATATAAAGGTACTTTCCACTATGACATTTAAGCCCTGCTATTAGACTCATCCAGTAAGTCCCAGAAAACTTCCACTAAGCCACCACTTTTGCTGTTTGTTCTACCGATTTATAAAGTGGGGCTGGTATAGCTTTTGTACTGTGAAGACAAATGGAGGCCTCCAGTAGCAAAGGTTTGAATTTTGATGGGTGATCCCATCTTGGCTGTCAACATGAACAACCATTCCCTCAACCCTGTCCTCTGAGAACCAGTCTTTCCTTCTGGTCTTTATGTCTCTACTGATTTACTTTCTAATGGCGTCTCAGAAACCCTTTATATCTCCACACCAGCATGTTAGACCTACACCTGCTCATTTTTTTAATATGCCCGAAACACATATTTTCCCTAACTCCAGCAGGCAGCAGTAGAGGTTCTGTGCATCTGGAAGACACTCTTGTTGTAATATTTAGATGCCACTGAGTGAATACTGGTGAGCTATGTCTTCTAAAGGCTGCAGTGTGCTGTGTCACAGATTGCCTGACTTGGCAGCTGATTAGGAACCAAGGATCAGCTAAGCTCTTCACTTTGCTTGGGTCACGCACAGCTCAGCTTTCCCATATTGGGACACGGTAGCAACAGTCACAAAGAGAGGTGAACAAAGAGAGTGTTGGTAAAGTAGCAGCTGAAACTGGGCTGTAATCCACTGGCCTTCAGCACTGCAGAAGGGAATAGAGGGTTCGTTGTACCTAGAAAGTAATAGGCGGTTCATTTCATCTGAGGAAACAGAATCATCCAGCCATTCTTCTTAGAAGCTTCCAGTTGGAAAGCACTCGTGTGTCTTAGCAGAAAACATCGATTAATTAACCAAACTATTTTTGCCCTCTAAAGTATTGGAAAGTTTAAGGGTAAACAACCCTTTCTCCCAGTTATTTCCAGCTCCTGTGCTTCCTTTCATCTGGCCTTGTTGACAGTTAACCTGGCTGAGTTACATTCATCAGCACCTGAAACAGCTGGGTACGCTTCAGTAGTGGGTGTTTGCACTGGGGTAAATCTAAAAGGAGAACGGGTAACCAACCCCTGAGCATGAGGAGCGATGAGCTCCCTAGAGCCCATTTTTCTAGCGTTCTTCACATGAAGAGAGGCAGAGCTGTGCTGTCCACCTTTCACCCATGCTGGGTTTGTTTCCCGATCACGCAATCTGGAAAAGGCCTCCCTAAATACAGATGGAGTCTTAGGATCCAAGTATTTCTCTGCATAGACATGGTCCATCAGCACTGCTGCAGGCAGAAGGCCATGGTGGTCAAACCCGAGGCTTGCTTGAGACATTAGCTAGAGGAAATGAGGAAGTGTACCTTCACTTCTGCAGGTACTACAAATTCACAGGGGAGCCCACAGGGTGTGGATAACAATTCTGCCCCCATTTTCATGAATCCTCATTTAGCTTTACTTACCACTTAGGATCTGTCCTTAGCAAGGGACATTAGTTGTGAGTCTTTCAATCTGTACTAAATTTTGCTTCACATTTTATATATATTTTAGGACTGTGTGGAATATGCTGAAATACACATTAAAGTTTGAAGGGTATCAGACCTTGGTCTTTAGCTTCTTTTAGACAGAGAAACTGAGTACTGAAGGGAAATACTTTGACTCTCAAGTTGCTATCTAGGAGCAATGCAATCTTAAAAGGTATAGGCGAACTGAAGTCTCCATTCTCAGACTCTAAGGCTCCTGTTAGCCTACCAGGAAATGTAACATGTTTGTGGTCATAGAAAGTCTTAGGTCATGGTATCATTGAAGTAAGGTTCTTCAATAATATTTAATTAAAGCAGTCTGTCTACAGTATCAACAAATGGAAATTGATTTGGATCTAGGCTTCTGAGTGTTCTGTCAAAGTGTACCTTACTTTTAGTTCCCACTGATGGTCTCTGCAACAACAAATGATAGCCAAGTAACTTCAAATAAAACATGGTTCATAGAAATGGTTTTTCTTTCACAAATATCTCTAGTGGAGGCTAACACAGGGAATAATAAGGAAAACAGAGTTTGCTGATGCTTGTGGTCTGTCAATGTTCCACATACGTGTAAAGACAGAATATGGAGGGGCTTGTGGCTGTTAATTGGTATATTGTTTACTGACAGAATTCTGAGCCCTTCAAGTGTAGTATAGTCATTAATCAGAAGCTTTCTCACAGTTTTTCTTCTCACACGTTTTGTTTTTTCAAAACTGTGGGGGGGAAAAGCCAGAAAAAATAAAACCACTCTTGGTGGATAAAAATCCCAAGAGCTCTGAGAACAGGCACTGCTAGGGTTAACTTCCTTTGTAGTGCACATGGGGCATCACAGAGTGCTTCCATTAGTAGTTTGTTGTCTTTCACACTTCCACCTTTCCTGAGCGAAGGAAGAAAAGGATGGAAGCTGTGCTGGGGAGCTTTCTAGCAGCATGACACCTTGTTCAAATAGAATAAGGAAGATTTTACTTTTGATATCAAACCTTAGCCAAGCAGAAGGTTCTAGAAACCCGATGATGTCTAGTTTAATTGCTGTATCTAAGAGACTAACATATAGGCCTATCCCCTTGGAAGCTGTCAATCTAAAATTCTCTTTGAAAGCTCTGTGTTCACCAGCTCAAACCATGGTAGCCTGGCTGTTCAGGGCTTTCAGTAGAAGAGCTTATATTCTTTGTAATTCTGCATCTCTTCATTTCATTATAATTCCATTGTGGTCAGGTGGGATGTGGAAGTTGAAAGAATTTCAGGCCATGCTGTAGAGACATCCTGAGCTGACTCTGGGGGGATATTCACCCTCCTGCTCTACTTGTTTGCTCTAGATACTGGCCAGACAAAGCGGTTAAGTGTTTAAAACTGGTCCTTAAGTATCCTAATTATATGAGACTGGAGAGAGTGAGTCTGTATAACTAATATCACTGGTGTTGAAATCAAGCATTATAACCTGGAAAGAATTCCCTTTATGCTAAAGTCAAGGATGCTTATTATTCAACTCAGGGAAAATAATAATTATTATGTAAGTAACTGTGTCCAAAAGAACCTTTAGAGAAGAATTAGAGGAGGATGGACCTGGGAAGACTGGGAAGTGAATTAGTTTCTGCATGGATTATGTGAAAATCTCAAATAATCAATAAAAATATTACATTGGAAGGGCAAGCAAAGCATTGAAGAGAATACATTTCATAGGTTGATTTTTTTTTCTTAGGTCCTGGGATGGTCATTTCCAAAACAGGGATTATTACATTGTGAGGTTTTGTTTGTTTTAATAAGAAAGCAGGTAAAGGGAGAACTGGAAAGGCTTAGTTAAAAGCCTCCGTGATTTAGAAGCATAGGGCCTATTGTGTATGCTGGAGGGAGTTGAACGGCAGGTAAGCTGGCCCATGAATCCAAATGTCCTCATCTGAGAAGCTCATCTGTGAAGTGGGTCTCATTAAACTTCTAGGGTAGAGAGTTCTAAGAATTCATTTTGGTGATATATGTGAAGTACCTTGCCTTTTAGAGACTTAAGTATAGTGCTTTGTTCTTGGTTTGGTGTCACTTTCAAGTGATACTCTGGCTATGGTGACAGTGATTCAGATTTGTTAAGTTTGGCTAACTCCTTCGGAATCCCTATGGGATGATACTGAACAATATGAAAGATCTGCCTCTAAGCAGTTTAGGGGAATAAGCCTTTCCACATAGTGTAGTATTACGGGTCTAACCTCAGTGTGGGTTACAATACTGCTTGGTACTATGTTATTCCTTATGCCTAGCTGCAGACAAACTGTTGTCTATGAAAGACAGACAAGCTGGTAGTGCACCAGCCATGGACAAAAGTGTGTACAGGAAAGAGTCAAAAAAAAAAAAAGGCAACAACAAAGAGGACTTCCTGCATAGCTTGTGTGATCTTTTATAGCTGAGAATCCAGGCACAAGACGTATGCAGCTGCAGTGAGCAGAGCCACCCAGCCAAAGCGAGAGAAGCCACAAACTGGTTGCTTTATTCTTGAGTGGTGTTGAAGAGGGAATGAATATCCTACAGAGGAGGAAGCTAAGATGGTTCCTATCTATTCTTTATTATATTGCATTTTGTTTTAAAATCTAAATGGATTTCTTTGTCTTGACCATATTTTCTCTGGTCAAGAAGTGTGATATTAATTTGCAGACGTCTAGCAAGGCATTGTGGCTCATACATTTAATTCCAGCACTTGCCAGGGCAGAGGTAGGCAGATCTCTGTGAGTTCAAGGCCAACCTAGTCTACAAAAAAGAGTTCCAGGACAGCCAGGGCTGTTACACAGAGAAACCCTGTCTTGGGGAAAAAAAAAAAAAAAAAACAACAGACAAACAAACAAAAAACAAAGCAACACAAAACCAAAAAACAAACCAACCAAATAAACAAAGAAAAATATTTGCAGATGTCCTATGTAGCCTAAGCCAGCTTTGTACTCATTCAACAATACATATTTTGTAAAGGCTATACTGTTCTTGAGACTTTCCTGAGTTATGTAGAGGAATGGGTTGCTGATAAACATTGTTTTTGTGACTATCTTTTTTTATTCCTCTTGTGAGGAAATATTTAAAGCACCATTAACAAACACTATGAGCAATGGTCATCCATTCAGCTCTATGGGAAGTTAGTCCCTTGAAAATGACCTGCTGTGACTTAGTCCTTGCTGTAGGTGACATCATCGTCCAACAGAAAAGCATCTAAAATGTTGCCAAATGTTATAAAGGAATATTTGTATTGTGGGACTGTCCTTACATCCCTTTAGTAACTGAAATACAAACAAAACAAACTCAGCCTAGATTTAAACAGAGGAAGATAGAAAATATATTCTTGTTTTTAATATCTATCCGATGCTACATTACCTGTAAAAATTAGCTAGAGGTAAAATAATTGTTTAATTTTAACTCCTTTAGAACTGTGTTCTTCCTTATGTCTCTACACGCATAAAGTGATATTAAAAATTAAAATACGTATTTTAAGAAGTCTTAGTTTGTTTAATCCAGTGTACTGGGGATTCAAACCTGAGCTACACAAGAACATTAGGACAGCGCTAAAAGAAAGATACAGTTAGTAAAATGAGCAGTAAAACCAGCCTTTCCTTCTGCCCTATTAGCTCTCTCATTTAAACTGAAAAGTCTGGAAAAGCTATTTGGTGTAACCAACACCGGGGCCATCTTTTCGGTTGCATACTGCCTTTGCCTCTCAGCATTGTAAACAGAAGGCAAGAACAGGCACCAGAGTGGATTCTCCCATCTAAACATTAAAGATAAGCACCAGCAAAGAAGACGTGGGTGAGGAAGTCAGTGGCTCCAGAACAAAGGTCCTTTCCTGCTCCAGATGAGAGCTCAGAGGCTGCATTGGCCTTTCAGGCTTTTGCCACAGTGAAGGACCGCTGCCACCTGTGGACAGCCTCTGGCATTGCCGACAACGCCCACGTGCTGCAGTTCAAAGGGAACGTGCTGAATGGTCACGCTACTCACCAGCCATGCCACAGTGCAGCCTGGTAGTTCTGGCCAACTAATTTCTCCACAGTAGGTGTTTCATGAGTGGGACTTCCCCACTAGTTAATCACCATCCTTTAGCTTAAAGGAAGAATATGGTTGTTGAACATCAGCATAAAAAAATCACAGAGAAGCCATCAGCGGCTGAAAACCTTCAAGAGCCAAATAAATAATATAGATGAGAACGAGTGACAGGTTTGTAAATTGGAGGACTCGGAGCCCACCTAGAGGCATTTGGTTTTTTTAAAAAAATTGTTGGCTTTAAAGCTTTTTAAAATTAATTGGTTAATTAATTAATCATTAGAAAGACTAATCCATCAGGCAATCTGGCAAGACGCATGTGGAGCCATACTCTTACTGTCGTCTTAGAAATCAGGGAATGCACACGCAAGGTGCCAGGTGATGTCTGAGTACCCAGGAACCAAGGTCTGTCCACACTTTATTCAATCAGCCAACATGCATCATTAAAACACTTACAGTGTGCTTACTTTACTCGAGGTAGAAACTCCATATTGATGCACAAGTTGGAAAAATACATATTAAACAAGTGATTAGAAAGGCAGAGTTATATTTGAGATGAATCTGTGAAATATGAACATCCGAGCAACCATAAAAGAACTACAGTGAACTTCCATAAAACTCATGTGGATGTAAGTCATGTGACTATTTTAGACACAACTGCGCATCTCTTAATGGTGGGAATATATCATAAGAAGCATCATTTGGCAACGTTTGCTATCATGAGACTATCAGATCATAATTTGTTCATCCAAGGATGAAGATAACTCTGACACAACTGGAGAATATAAAAACCCTTTGGGACCACGGCTGTTAACGTGGCCTGTTGCTAATTGAAACACCTTGGTGTGCTAGGATAGAAAAACTTCTCAAATTAAAATTTAAACAATAACTTTATGGGTTCTTATCATTGATACATTGACTCCATTCTTGAGGAAAGAGTTTGTCCTACACTTTAACTGCTGCATCCTTTTCAAGAATCATCCTCATGCGGGCATAAGAAGGAAACCATAGCTTGAAGAAGGCATTTTCAAAGGCTTTTCCATTTTGAAAGCAAAACTCCTTTGGTTCACTCTGACACCGAGTGATCAGTGACAGTGGTTTTCTGCACCCATTGAAATTTCTAGGGAAACAGCCCTTTTGAAGGCCTGACTCTCAGCTGCGAAATTTTCTTCCCAGGAGCTTCTAGTGGTTTTCAGAGATTCTATGCTGGCACTTTCTTGAACCTATGGACAGAGAGCAACAACACTTTTCAGACATTGACTAGGACAAATTTTTTCTTGACATTGTTTTCAGGTAGTCTGTTTCCTGAAAAGGCAAGCCCTTACTTGTGAAATAATGTTCCAAGGATGGCGTACATCCTTCTATTCACTGGCAAGACTGCAGATGTCAGAGATGTCAGAGCATCCACCTGGGGATGAGTGTGAAAGATGCCATTGTCAGATAGCCAGATCAGAGATCTAAGAATTTTTTTCTTTTAAATCAGTGAAGTATACTCACCCTGTGACCTGATGTGGTCTTCAGAGTAAGTACATTTCCCTAGGAGGAAGTATTAAGGATAGACTAGAAAACTAAGAAGTTATGTAGAAGATAAGGAGGAAAAGTGTGGGCCTGACCACGGCAAGAATGGATTCCAGGGCAGATAGCTGGGTAGCTCATTAGCGCACCAAGCTGTGGTCATCCAGAGTCTCCAGACTAATCATGAACGGGTGCCCTTTGCAGTCTCAGGTTTACACAGAGGTGCTTATCCTCCTTAAGGTATGTAGGCATTCCTCTTTCACTAACGACAGGGTTTCTGAACGTAAAAGAGACTGATAACAACACTGGTCTGGTTGTCTTGGGCATTTTTTAGTGTGTGCTTATAGCTCTATTGCAAACTGGCAGTGACAGTTTTTGAAATTCCCAAACACTTCATGTGAGAGGTAGTGACTCACACAGTGTGGGTCGCAGCGTAGACCGGGGTATATGGACTAAAGCTAAACTCTTTTAACAAATTCTCACCAGACCCAAGAGGTTGCCTTGTGAAATTACTGACCAGAGAAAACCCAGAGAGAGACTGAAACCAGAGAGCAACCAAGGATAGACCATGCCTTCTAAAACACCAATTTTACTTACCCAGAAGAAGCAAAGTTTACATTATCACTCTAAAGATTTTAAGACAGTGTTTATTAACAGAAAATGAAGCTCACTTCACACTAGGTAGAAATTTACCTGGTAAGAGGAGGAAAGCTCTAGTTTTTCAGGCATGGACGTGTGTCTTACTCCCCCTGAAGCAAGATTGGTACCTACTGGAGGGTTGGAACCATGTGAAGGTCAGTGCTGCTGCACTACGGAGGAGGATTCAGTGAACACAGTGGGAGACCGATGCTCAGAACCACACAATCTGCAATCTTGGGTAACAATTTGGTCTTTAGTTTAATTTAATTGTAGGATTAGTAAAGGGCTTTGCAGGGAAAACAACATTGTAACGTTAGCATTTTCCCTCTGGTTCCAAAGCGGGTGGACTGTTGCTAGGAACAAGGCAAAGGTCTTCATTCATGCAGTAACCTGGATTCCAGACACCCATGAGCCTGCTTGCAGGCGTGTCTTAGAAAGGTCGCTGTGGAGATACTAGTGAGTCACGTAACACTTGGAGATTCTAGGGAACTGAAATCAACAAACTACACCAAAGATAAAAATCTAGACACTACCAGGGCCCAGTGAAATGCAGCTATATCACTTGCTTACTTTGTTTCTTCCTACTTTTTTTTGACTATTGAGTAAGAGAATAAACAACAAAATTAGAAGGAGAACAGAAGAAAAAAAATGTTCCTTTTTAAGTGAGAAGAGATTAGCTCAGCCTGTACGGTGTGACTGACCAAGATGATGATGCACATCATACGGGGATGCACACATGTCTTCATGCTTACACAGAAGGCACCTTACCTACCGAGTCATTTTCTTAGGGAGTCATCTTCTTAGGCCTTTCTTTCCGTTCTTAAACAACAACAAAACTTGTTTGACACAAGTGAACTGAAGCCGTGGATGGAGATGGGTGAAAGGTGATAGCCATCAGTTACTTTTGTTGGGGAGTCATCAGGTTCTTTTGACATCACTTGGTGACTAGAGCTCCATGACTAGACCTGATGACCGAGGCAGCTTTTTTATTTGCTTGCTCAAAGAGGGTTTAACTAACTAGTAATTCTACTTAATGCGCATCTGCATATAGCACTCGACACAGTACTATGTGCAATGTATCATGTAATTCTGTGTGTATTTGTGTAGGTCCATATGTGTGCACATGTGTGTGTGTGGGTGTGTGTGCACACATACACTCTTGTGTGAGGCCAGAGGCTGTCATCTGTTATCTTTCTCAGTTGCTTCTCAACCTTATTTTCTGGTGCAAGGTCTCTCATCACCCTGAATCTCATTGATTAGCTGGTCTGGCTGGCTTGCAAGCACCAGGGATCCTCTGATCTCTGCCTCCCAGGACTGGGAGTGCAGGAGTATAGCAGGATGCCTGGCTTTTTACATTGGTGCTACAGGGATGCACACATGTCTTCATGCTTACACAGAAGGCACCTTAGCTACCGAGTCATCTTCTTAGGCCTTTCTTTCGATTCTTAAACAACAACAAAACTCGTTTGATAGAAACACATGATACCTATTTTGAATTCTTTACCTAAGTGTTCCAATGAAGTAACGATTATTGAATGACAGCGATGAAAGTTAGTGCTACCATAGCACTTGCTATGGGCCAGAAACTCATTTAGTTATCCTCACAGAAGCAGGGGAGGCACTGACAGGACATTTTTACGCAGTGGGAAATTGAAGCTCAGGGAAGTTGAGGATTTTCTCCAAGGCCTCCCCAGCCTGTTAGAAATGGTAGAAGCTGGAATCTGACTTTAGAATTCCCATGCTAAGCCACTGTTCATATCACACTTTTCAACCAATGCTGTTTGAAAAGTCAGCTGATGAGATGGCCTACGATATAGTCATATATGTGCTATTTTACTTTTCAACATTTTCACAAACCTCTGTATCTGGGTCACCCTGATATAAAAATATGGGAGATTTTTTTTGAAACTGAATCCTACTTTATGGTACTATATGAGTTAAGTTTAAAAGCAACCAGATGTTCTCAAAGCATGTGAAACTCAGATTCACTCTGTCCTAGATGGCATTTGGAACATACGCATAACTCTTTTCAAATATGATTTTTATCTAAATGGTATCCCTTAAAACTTCATCTTAACACCCCAAATGATCCCCAGCTGTTAGGGTAGATTGGACCCTGCTGAGCTTGTTTCCCAACAGGACCTATATTCCACCATAAATATTCATTATGCCATGCTCTTGATACCCATGGACAGTCAGGGTCCGTTTAGTCAGCTCCCCCTCAGCTGGGATTAGCATCTTTCACCTATTACCTGGCTTCTGAATTACAGCTCAGCTTCGCCATGCTCTGCATTTTCTGTACTTCTGCAGCTATCTGAGAAGCCTGAAGAAAACACGAAGTGTTAAAAGAAAAGTCTAATCCCAGGAAGTTGGCCCAGGGAGGATACAAAATCAATTTTTAAGATACAGTATCTTATTCAAACTTTACACCAGACCGGAGCGAAACTACTGTTTTCTTACTTTTGCCAGGGTTTCTAGGCAACAGCAAGGCCTCTGTAAGAGGCCCAGGGATTTTTCTTGGGGTCAGAAGTGGGTATGCAGGAGAGAAGTGAAGGGGGGCTCTTACCACAGACAGCACATGACCAGCTAGGAAGATTACACTTCCTCCCATGATTTATGTTTGACTGTGTTTAGAGCTCAGGAAATTTGTTTTGTTTTGGGGGACACAATTTAGGGATTGAGGGGAGTCAGGAGAAGTGTGAAATTTCTGATCTCCCATTTTTTGGGGGCTACTCAAAGAAAATTACTATTCACATAAGCCATATTTATAACATACCCTATGTGCTCCAAAGGGCTTCTGACCTCATATAAACCCAAATCCAGAGAATCCGAGAACTTGCCTAGTCCATGTGAGTTGACCTTTGACTTAGATGTGGGTCCTTATGCCAGTTTGGCACTAATCAATTGTACTTGGATATGATATTTACCTCCTGGAAATACATTTTTGCACTTGTGGGAGGGGGGAACTGTCAGTCATAATGGCTTCTTGTGAAGCAATATAAGAAGTATAGGTAGAATCCTAAGCATAGACCTAAGTAAGAACGGAGGGCCCTTCCTCCCCTCCACAGAGACTGCGAGAAGAAATGAACAGCAGAGGGTAAAGGGCGGCTGAATTTTTAAATTTTCTCATCACCATGACAAACAAGTTAAGGGAAGAGAGGTTTCTTGTGATTCGCGGAGTTTAACCAGTTAGGGTGGGCAACAGGAGCTGGAGGCTGCTGCTCATACGGCAGACAGAGAGTGAAGTACTTGGGCTATAAAGTAAAGAACGGGGCTAGAACCTTCAAAACCTATTTGTAAGGACCTGTTCTAGCCAACAGGGTCCTAGATTTCAAATGTCCAAACCCTTTCCCAACAGTGGCAACTTCTGGGGGACAAGTGTTTGAACACACGAGCCTTTGAGGAATAATTCAGAAGCAGACCACAACAGTGGCCCTCACATAGTTGAGTGCAGTGGTCATCTTTTTCTATGTCACATTCCATAACAGGAAGACTTGGCCATGCAATTCTATAAAGGTTTCTGCCGTAGTAGGTGTGACTTGAGCAAATCACCTAACCTTTCTGAACTCAGATTTCTAACGATCATAAGACCTGCCACATAAGATGCCTGCAGAGAGTAAATGGGATTGGCTTACTTCAGTGTTGGTACAATAAACTCAATTTCTATCCATGTTATGAGTGTTTCCCAGAGATGTGGCTAGCAGGTCACATAGATCCCCATCACATGTACACAGCCACATATGCTTAACTTTACCAAGCTGGAAGGCACTTGGGTGGGACCTTAACAACTGTGTTGAGTGTTCATTGAGTGTAGAGACTATCATTGAGGGATTGGAAGGTTTTTCTTTTTATGTCTTGTTCGTGCCTATATTTCCAAGGATAATCCCTGAGTTTCTTTCTGAGAGGCAAATACATCTGGAAGGTGTGTCTGTACATTCCAAGGTGTGGGTGTAGAAAAGTCATTCTTTTAAATATTAAATGGCATTTAATGTATTTGGTACTTGGTTTTGTTTCTCATTCTTAGCTCTTACCTAAAAGCTGTCCTTTGTTTCAATACCAGGTGTCCTCAGATGTTCCGTGCAATTTTCAGATGTGTTTGAGTGCACTTGGGACATTTTTTTCAACTTTCTGTGTTTCTAGTTACTTCATATTAGTCCTCTGCGGGATTTATTTGTGGTTGTACCACCTTGTTGTCCATCCTGGTGGGCTAGTGACCATTGCTTAGATAGAGCCCACTGTCATAGTTCTGACTGTCATTTTGATTTGATTATGATTAATTTAGCTGAGAGTTAACAATAATTTTTCAAGTGGCTGGACATAGCAACTTGGTGCTCCTGGCAGCAAGGGGTGGACATCCTGTGACCCTTCCCTGCACATTGTCACATTGTCATTTCTTTACCTCAGTACTTATTTAGACAGAGGGAGAAATACTGCCATGTGCCCTCATGGTTGAGAGTTGGGACAGAGGTTGAATTCTTGGGAAAGTCTGGGCCTGAGAAGAGCTTTTTCTTTCCAAGGTCAGAAATCAGAATGTGTCACTGTGGCAAGGTGACAGTGTCCTCAGCTGTGCTTGGAATTCAGCACTGGCCTGGCCAGTGGGGGATCTGTATGTCTGGGACTTCTTCAAGCATTATCACCCCGGCACTACTGTGGGATGCTCTTCAGGAAGCCTCCCTTGTTGTCCACATGCTCAGGAATAGGAGAGGGAGAACTGGATAGAAATAGTGGCTGTGGCTGAAGAAAGGCTTCGTGTTGGGCCTGGAAAGCACTGAGAGACCTTGAGGAAGCTTCTCTTCTCTTCTGAGTACAGTGACAGCGAAAACAGGCAGCTGGAACTATTGTAACATGAATACCCAGTTCCCTTTCGTGAGCCTAATTTTTAATAATAAAACACATCTTGGTGGGGAGTGTGGTCTGTATTACCATTAGCATTTTTCAGGTAACCAGTTGGCTAGAAATGCATTCTGGGGTCAGGCTATAGAATCAATAGCCCCAAACAAATTTCATTACTGTATTTGTAATTAATTTTGTTTGAGGGGGGAAGGTAACAAAGAAGGTGAACGCAGACTTGCATAGCGTTTTTGCTTTTGATTAGATTTGCATTTGACTTTATTTCTTAAGGACTTTTCAAATGATGGAACAAATCATTCTAATAATATGCTGTGTTGGTGATATGAATGCCATGCCAAAATGTAACTGTTAGTTAAAATGTGTTTAGTTTAAAAAACTATTCCTATCTGTTCATTTTTCAAACTGTGTAATTGTTAGAATAAAATCAGAGAGCACATGCGAGTATCTACCACAATGAAGCCCATATAATTAGTAGTTCACTATGTCTAGGTACCATAAAAGACATTGCTTTATATTTCTAATACAGGCAGGATCTCAGGAGAGGGCAGGCATTGTGCTCTTAACATGAAAACCTTTGATAAGATTTGGGTGACAGTGTCTGGCTATACAGGAAACTCTGGATGTCTGGTACAAATAAATGCACTGTGCTGAATTTGGAGGCCATGTATCTAAGGGCCTTTCTACCATAAGACCGTTCGTTCTTCAGAAACTGCTCCCACTTATGACCTTTGATGATGGAAAGGCCCAAGAAGCCCTGCTTATTCCATGACTCATTCTCGTGTTTATAGAAGACTTGATGAGGAATGGTCATATGACTGAAATTGGGTCAATCATTCCATTTCCCTAGGGGCTTAACTTTGAGCCAACTGAAGGGATGGCATATGCCAGTGTCTGTCTCCCCACCACCAAATACTCCAAGACAGGTGTCTAAGTGCAGCAGTGTGTTAAAGAGAAGATGTCAGTGAACATCAGTTGGGATGTGGTAAAGTGAGAAGGAAAGAAAAAGATAGCAACAAGACTCACCTACCTCATCAACAAAGGAACCATTTTGGAACACAGTTCTGTTACAGGGACTGGAATAGCCAGTGTGGAATGTGTGCTAAGTTATTCCAAGGAAGTTGAGGTATTTATTGGTCAACTGGGGATGGTTGTGGCCTAAGAGCAGTTCCCTGGAGAGGCTAATTCACATGTCCTTCTTGTGGACTAAGAAGACCAAAAGGCCAGGGATGCCACTGGGGAAAAGAGCCACAAGTGGTGGCAAGGCACACTGGGCTGCCTGTGTGGAATTCCTAAGGGTTGTGGAGGAATGAGGAGAGCACTACAGAGCCATTTATACAGAAGGCTAAGCATAAAGTTTTAGACCTTGTGTTAGCCAATGAGCAGGAGAAGGCTAGTCTCCAGGTAGAAGTAAAGAGTGTAATAAGCATATAGAGATTAAGAGAGAAGAGAGGAAGGCACACAGTTCTGAAAATGATGTAAGGACAGTCTGTCAGGGAGATGCTCCATTCTTGCCAGTCTCTGTTATGTTATACTTTTCTGTTAGTAGATGACATGAAAATATCTGACTGTCCCTTTTCATCTGGCTAACTTGATTATCAGTCACTCTTTTGATGTGACAGAATGTATTTTTCAAAAGTGGCCACCACAATATTTTCAGGCTGATATGTTTTTGTGACCTTATGGAGTTCACAGTCCGGGGTGGGCTTATTTACATTCTTTCTAGGAGTTTATAGCCTTTAGAACTACTTTTGAGGGAATATCATGGTGAAGGAGATACTGTATACCTTTAGTTTTTGCTGTTGTTGGTTGGTAGTGTCGAATTGAACCCAGGACCTTGTGCATTGTAGGCAAGTGCTCTTCCACTGACTCCAGGACCTGTTGTATGAGTTCTAAGGCTTAAGTCACAAGAGGCCTGGATTCTATCTGGCTCTCTTTCTTAGGATGCCTACCATTAGAATGTAGCCAACATGTTGTGAGAATGGTCTGCCTTCACAGAGAGCTCAATCATGGCAGAATTCCAGCTGAGGTCCTCACCAGCAGCTCATCAATTCCTACATGTGTGGATGACCCAACTTGGTCATTGTGACACCCATTAACCTGGGCTACTTGCTAACACTATGGGAAACCAAACCAAAACATTCCATCTAACTGGAGCCCATTTGCAGATCTGAAATAAAAACAAATCCTGTTTCTTCTTTCTTTTAAGTAAGTCTTAGGGTTGCCTGTTACACAGCCCTCAATCAACAAGTAACTAGAACGTAGGTAATATAACCATGCAGGTTTATATAATGCCTTGCCAGTGTTTTGGGGTAGCACCCGTGCATAGTTAGGTAGAACTCGTATATTAGCAGTTTAGGTTCTTTTCTCTCCTCTGAGCACATCAACACAATTTCAGTTCTCCAGGGGGATTTTTTTTTTTTGTAACCCTTCCTGGTTGGTAGCACTGAACCCAGATCAGCAAACTCTCACTCCACTTGGGAACACTCTATCATCTTCACTCTTTGCACACTGGTGAGAGAGACATACAGCAGGGTCTGCCATTGCTGTGCCAAAGTTCATCAGAGCTATGGTTTTTACAGGTTCAACTAATTAATTTCTGCCAAGATCTTGGGATCTGAGTGCCATCCGTCCTTTATGGATGAAAGGTCAGAAATTCAGGAGGTTCAAATCACTTGCTCAAGGTGGCAGAGTCAACTAACAGAATTGGAACTCCTAACTGTGTGATGGCCAACCCTCCATGCTCTTTTGTGGGGTCCTCATCTGGGTCTCCTGGCCTTCAAGGGACTTGACACTGCCACTCACTCTCACCCCATGTTGTGCCACATTTGTGGTCTCTCATCTAAAGGCAGGTTCATGATCAGCTGACTTTTATGCGGTGGTGGGAAAGTGTTTTCCGTTACATTGATATGGTACCACAACTCACACTTAGGCTTTTGGTTTACGAGAAAATACTTTGAGAGAATAAAATACTATAGCATGATAAATTGGTGTATTCTACATACACATGTATGTTGTGTGTACACACATATGTAATAATGTATATGTGTTCTATCAGTATAAATATAAGATTCTGCATATAGGTTATATATAAATTTGCTTGATATAAAATTATATACAATTTTATTCATGCCTATTATATGAAATACATACTTGTAACATATATAAGAGAACATACCATTTACCTGTGGCACTCTATTGTAATAAATAATATAGAGTTTCTATGTCATAAAATTATCATTATTCATTTCACCTATTCAACATTTATTGATTGTTTAATTTTCTTTTTCTTTCCTCTTCTTTCTAACTCTCTTTCTTTCCCTCCCTCATATTCCCTCTTTGTCTTTGTCTCTTGGAAATGTTACTCAGGTCCTTGTGCATGCTATGTAGGCATGAGATCACAAATCTACCTCTCCAGCCTGACTACTTGATTTTTAAACCTTGAACACTCTTGAACTAATAATAGCAACAACAAAAAGTCACAATGGCATATGGAGTTTACTATCTCTTTTTCCACCTCCCAAGAAAGTCAACATTGTACACATAAAGTTAACATTGGTGTATTACCATTACTGAAAATACACACCATATTTAAGTTTTATTCATTTTCAACTAATATCCCCCTTTCTGACCTAGGATCTAATCCACTATGGCACATTGCACTTGACCATTGAATTGTCTTAGTCTTGCATAGTATGTGACAGATTACATTTTTAGTCTTTCCGTGTTTTTGAACTTATGAAGCATACTGGACAGGCAGTTTTGAAGGATGAGTTTTAGTTGAGGTTGCCACTTGCACTTTCATGAGTAGAATGGGGTTATGGTTTCTCTGGAAGAAGAACCATAGAGGTAAAAACTTCCCAGCCTTCCCACAGCAGGACAGCCAGGGCACATGGCCTTGACAGGGCTCACCTCTGATGATGTTGACCTTGATGGCCTGGTTGAGTTACTACCAGGTTTCTTCTGAGCCTAATCACTGTCTTTGCTGTCTCATGTACTGTTGCTGTGAGTTACTAAGTTCAGCCTATTTTCCAGAAGAAAGTTCTACCTCCTAGAGAGAGGAGTAGGACAGACTGACCTTTTGTGGCAGTGGGGAAGTGTGTTACCATGGTGGAGTGATCTACAGATATGTGGGCATTGGAAGGCTTTGGGCTTACAGAAACACTCTTGGGCCTGAATCACCTATACTTTTGATTTCTTCATCATGGGATGTTGCGGATAACCCTGAGGCTAATTATATTTGATGTTAATTCTGTTCTCCTGTGAGTGGCTGTGAACAAGGAAGGAGTCAGCACTTAGGTGATTTCCTGTAAACCTGCTTCCCACCTTAATTTGTAAAATAAAGGAGAGCTGATGATTGGGCAGATAAAGGGAAAGTGGAGGAGGAAATTTGGGAGAGAGAAGAAGGAGAAAATGGAAGAGGGAGAGGATGCAGAGGAGGAGGAGGAAGAAGAAAAAAAGTGGAGCAGAAGCACATGGCCTGGAGAAACCACAAGTTCTAAGGGGTCTCATAGATGTGGAAGATGGCAGATTAGCAGATCTGCCCAATCTAAGCACACAGCATGTATTCATATTAACGGAGTCATGTTTTCATTGCCGGGGCATATTTGAGTTGGAGATTTACCTCAACAATGAGAAACATACACAGTAATATCCACTTTTGTTTGCTCTATGATCAAGCCAACATGTGCCTGTTGTAAACAGCCTCTTCTTGTTCCTCTAAGAAAGAGATCAGAATCACTTTTGCCTGTGAAGTTCTGAAATTTATAATGTTTCCTCATGGAGTATATGAAGTATTGTTATTATACTAATGTATGGAGAGTCCCTTTCCTCTGAAAGTCAGTATATCTTTTATATCTGTTAATATCTCTGAGAAGGTAGAAACTATTGTAAACACTGTACACTACAAACATTAAAACATCGAAGTATATTTAAACACATCGGGATGAATTCAATACAATGTACATTTATATGAACATATGAAATTCATCAGTATAAAATTATAAGTACTATAAATGTATATAGTAATAATCCTCATGTAAATACACATGTGTTGAGCAGTGTACATGTGTGTGTGTATGTGCATGCATGTGTATGTGTGTGTGCATGTGTATGTGTTTGTGTGTGTATGCATATATATACATATACATATATGTGTGTGTGTGTGTGTGTGTGTGCTTATGAATATATGTGTGCAAGGATGTATGTATAGAGGCCAGAGGTCAATATCAAATGTCTTCCACCTTATTATATTTTTGAGACAGGGTCTCTCGCAGAATTTGGGGCTCCCTGAGAGAGCTGGATTAGCTGGCCTAGAAGCTCCAGGCCTCTCTGCCTATCTCCTGTACCGAGATTATAGGTATATTTCACCATTTCTTCTTCTTCTTCTTCTTCTTCTTCTTCTTCTTCTTCTTCTTCTTCTTCTTCTTCTTCTTCTTCTTCTTCCTCCTCCTCCTCCTCCTCCTCCTCCTATTCCTCCTCCTCCTCCTCCTCCTTCTTCTTCATCTTCTTCTTCTTCTTCATGGTTCTGGGGAATCTGAGATTAGCTCTTGATGCTTAGCAGCAAGTGCTTCCCTCACAGATCCATCCCTCCAGACCTACATTTGACACCTCACCATCTTGACAAAGACTATCCATGAGGGAATCATCACAGTTCTCATTTTACAGGCTAAAACCAGTTGTGGTTACTAGGAAAGAAGATGCCTATCCCAAGGCAACAGGGTGCAAGCCTAGAATTTAAACTTAAGGCTCTTTGATTGTGAAATGCAAACCTGCTAAATGTTTACATGTTGGCTGATTAAAATTGGGCAGGAGAAAAATAGTATCGAAGATTGGACTAGGTATAGTTTTTTGTTTTGTTTTGTTTTGTTTTGTTTTGTTTTTTTAAATCACACACAGTCACTAAGGATTGAAGATGACAGATGCTCTGCTTGGGTAAACAGCTACTACCACTTCAAGACAATCAAAACCTCAGACACACTCACATGGATGCGGGAAGACAGTAGATAAACCTGAGTTCTTCTAGGCTGAGTCCCATCCAGGGCTTTTTCTTGGTGTCATAGATGCAGTGTTACTTCATCTCATAGCTATCATATATAAAGTGATCCACCCCCACCCCCAGTCCCATCTCACAAAGGAAAGAGAGAATGAGATTTCCCAGGTAACCTGTCTATATCACAGAGTGGAAAACCCAAATTCAGCACACAACTGAAGTTCCAAGTAATAACCAAAAGTTAACATTGGAGAGGGAAATTGGTAGAAACCAACCCTGAAGGGAAGGTTGCTTATCCTGGGAGATGACACGGAGTCTATGACACTGTGTGAATGTGACTTGATTTTCACTCTGTGACCCTTCACTTCATGCTATGGATTCTTCAAGTTGCTTGTTATTTGGAGACATCCACAGTGAAAACGATGAGATGATGCCTTGATATTGCTATGGACCGCTCTTCCCATTCCCCCACAGAAACAGTGTTCATACTGCAGTGTTCCTTGGTTTTGGGTATATCACTCCTTTTGTAATTTTGTGTGATATAAAGATATCATCTGAAGCTTAATTACTTTCAAATGGCCAAGGACTATGTGAGTAGAAACCCTAACAAGGTTGTTCCACAAATATGGAAACCTTGGTCTGAGGAGTGAGTAGAATGCCTGGGGCTCAGAGCCTCTCTCACCTTGTCTTCTTAACAGTGTCCACAGCCCTTCTGTAGCATGACAGCATCAGGCCTGATAATGCCTGCTTCACCAGGGAACTCTGAGTCTCCACTCTGAATCACGGGTGAGGATGCCTGGTGACGCTTTTCCATTTCCCTTCTTTCTTACTTAGTTTAAACTGTCAATCATTTTAAAACTCGATAGCCATTGAGCGACATGGCAAACCCCCATCTGTCCCTGCCTGGCCAGGTTTACCCTGGGAGCTGTTCAGACTACTGCTGGAAGAAAAGTTGAGTGGCCAGACATGTTGTCAGCCACCCTTCAGAGCAAGGCTGGCCTTAAGGCTGCTCATGAACCTCCCTGGGCTGCTGACGTTCCATGCAGACTGGTTGCTGCCAATCTGTCAACGAAGCACAGGCCTTTCAGTTTAGCCATGGTGAGGTGTGTGTAACTGAGCCCAGAGGACAAACACATGAAGCTATGCGTGTCTGCGCCCTCCTAGACACCCAGCCACACGCCCCCCTCCTTCCCTGACTTAATTCTGAGATTTGAGAGTGAAAACAGAACCCCCATCCCTCTTTCTTTTTCTTCCTTAATCCTTAGTGAAGGATTACTGTCTGTCAGCCTTTCTTCCCCAGTGTAAACAACACCAGCCTTTTCATTTTAAGCCTTGACTTGGGGAACAAACCAGTTCTCCTTTGCACTTTCAGGCTGGTTTGGAAAGTGTTATTAGACTTCAGGTTACACTCAGCAAGCCCGTGCCCAGTCGGTTGAAAGGGTATTCAGGGCTCACCCCTGTTTCTCAGCTCCGAGCTCATTGATTTTCTACAGCTTCTTTTGTTACTGCTGAGATGGGGGCAGGGAAGACTTGGATTAATAAAGGCATGAAATAAAATACATGTGTAAAGTGCAGTAAATAACAAGCCAGGGTGTGGGCTGAGGAGCGCAGAGTTGAGGAAGCTTGCTGTAGAAGAGTTGAAGCCTCCGTGGTCCCAGTTGTGGTTCCTTCGGGAAGCCGTGGTGTAGACACTTGAAGCAATTCACCCAGGACATTTGGTGATGGATTTACAAATGAAAAGTCATGCATGAGAAATTAATTTCCAGGTGTGCATGGCCATTTCATTTAAATGCCTTTTCCACTGGCTAGTGTTGCCATAGGCAACCTTTTTCTAATGTAACGAATGTATCTTTGGTGTCACTCAGTGAGGCGATCTGGAGTCAGTGAAACCTGGAGTACAACACATACTTGCCTAGAGCAAAGGCTCTCTTGAAAGAGTTTTGTTTTTGTTTTTTGTTTGTTTGTTTGTCCTGAAAGCAAGAGGCATTAAAATTTCTAAGAAAAATGTCAAAAAACTTGGTGGTAATAATGCATTACAGAAATAATTATTAACTGGAAATGTAAAAAAGTGTCATTGTTTTTATCTAAAGAGCTTTGATGAAAACATATGACGAGGGGTAGTCGGTCACCTGGTCTCCTGGTGTCATGGAGGTTGGTGATCAGTGCAACTACAGAGCAGTGATGAGGAGACTAAGCTCTGATGGAATTATCCCAAGGCGTTAGGGCAGAATCCTAGACTCTGGTGCTAAGTCTATACCTGGTGATGTCCAAATCGGTTGGTCAAGCCCTCGTACCGTACAAGTTAAATCAGTGAGCTGACTTGGATGGCTTTTAGTACTCTTATTTTACTTATAAAATCTATCTGGTTCCTCATCACAGACTTGATGAGCATTTATCAAAAGCAGAACACACTGAGCAAATAGTTTTTAATTGTTGGAAACATTGGGGTTCTAGGTTCTTCCAGAGGCTACAGGTTCTACTGTTCAGTAATTTTCCATGACTGATTCTCAATCCTCGGCAGTGTCTGGATCCCACCCGCAGCCAGGTAGACAAATAAATGCTGCAATTGTCCTCAGTGCTTGACCCAATGGTGGACTGATCCAACAGGAGCCCATGTGTTCCATACGTCCAGACAGACTGCCGTGGTTAATTCTTAATTGCTTGATAAAACCAAGAGTTACTTGGGAGGAGGGATTCTCAATTGAAGAATTGCTGAGATCAGATCGGCTTGTAGCCATGCCTATGGAAAGATGTCTTGATGGTTGATTGATGTGCAAGGGCCCAGCCCACTTTTTGTGTTCCACAACTGAGTAAGTGGTCCTTGGTTACATAAGAAAGCTGGCCAAGCTTGAGCCAGAAGAGAGTGAGCCAATAGTCAGCATTCCTCAGCAGCCTCTGCCTCAGTCCCTGCCTTGAATTCAAGTCTTGAGTGTCTCAGTGGTGGGCTGTTATGTAGAAGTGTAAGCTGAAATAATGCCTTTTATCTCTAAAATGATTTTGTAGATATGCACCCCCCCACACACACACATACACAATGGAATCACAAACCAGAGCTCACAGGAACAAACTTCCAAGTGAGATTCAGATGATATGGTAAGTTGGGGAAAATACTAGCAGCTTAGGCAGAGACAGGGCCAGTGGAAAAGGCCTCTTGTTTGTACAGGCAAGTGGCCTAGGTAATGTGTGTTTCTTTCCCCATTTTGATGTTTCATGGAGAGAGACTATATATCCCATTTAAGAATTGCATTTACGTGTGTGTGTGTGTGTGTGTGTGTGTGTGTGTGTGTGTGTGTGTGTGTGTATGTGTGTGTGTGTGTGTGTGTGTGTGTGTGTGTGTGTGTGTGCTGTATTTGAGTGTGATTGTATGCATGTGAGTACAGGTGCCCACAGAGACCAGAGAGAGTGTTTAAACTTCTTGGAGCTAGAGTTACAGGTAGTTGTGAGCCTCCAGGCAAAGGTGCTTGGAACTGAACTTAGGTGCCCTAGAAGAGCAGCAAGCCATCTTAGCTGCGTAGCCATCTCTCCATCACCCAACATATTCTTTTGGCTGGTGTTTTTCAGCTTTGTTCTTTACTCTGTCTGTTTATGTTTTATACAGAAAAATCCCAATCCTAAAGGAGAATATAAAACACCCAGCAGAGCACGAGGAAAGTCCAAGCACACACGTAAACCTATACACATGCTGCTCATCATAAAGAATATCTTACTACGTAGAATCCTGACCACATTAACAGTGACCAAGATTTGTGCAACCCAAACCGGAATGAACGTAATTGCAAAGGCATGTGGTTCTCTGTGATGATAACTAGAAACATGAAGACTGTTCCAGACTAATAATTATAGAAGTTCAACACTGTTTTGAGTTCCTGTAATGTTGTGTTATTCCTACAACAAGCAAGTAAAAGTTTAAACTGGCATGCAATGAGTTCTAAGGACATTCATTTGTAAACAAGTAGCAAAGGAACTCTTTGGAGTCTTAAACTATGTGGCCTGTGATCCCTATTAAAAAGTGACCTATCCCTGAATAAGATGTGACTTGTTTTGTTTTGTAGTCAGAGAATAAGAAGTCAGGGGATGCTACTGCTAGAAATCTGTCACATAACTCTGTAAGAGTTTGTCCTTTAGTAGATGCTGACGAAATCTCAGCCTGCACTTGCCTTGTTTTAAGGATGTAGTGTGTGTATAAAGCAAGAATTTTCCAGGTTTTAGTCACAGAGGAGGGTACCCTGGTAGCTTATGCCTATGAGAGATGCCCAGGTAGCCTAACAGGATAAAACTAGACTGTAATAAGAAAATCAAACGTAGATGTGGACTCAAATATTTTTATTGTTACCAAGCTACAGCACAAGAATGTAACATGATATAAATATGCAAATATTTTAAGTTTAAATAGAAAAATACAAATTGAAAAATAGAAACACTGAATCTTTCAACACAGCATCCTTTATATGCATATTAAACCCATATGCCTTTTCTCGTTTTTCTTGAAATGTGGCCTTTTCAATCTGTCTTTTATTTTACTCCACTTGATATAGATGCAGGTTTAGAGAAATAACTTCCTACCACAAGGGGAAAAAATAGGCTAGTCTGCTAAATGGTACCTGGTATAAAACCCAGAATCAGACAGGAAGCAGGTCTGTGGTGGGGCATTTGGTGGCCTGCAGAGCCTCTGCCCCCTCCAAAGTGGGCAGCCATTACTCAACTCCAGACAATTGTTGACATTTGCTGACATACAGGAATGTGGGCCCTGGGTTACCCAATGGAAGCTAGGCGTCTGTACTTTTAGTAAAAATCCTCTCTGTTTTAAAACACATTGGAAGCCTGTCTGGGGCAAGGAGATGGCATTTGTGAACTGCCATTTTGTTTTGTTTGGCCTGTTCCAGGAATGGGCAAACTATGCAAGTTTTGATGGAACAAAGCTATGCACATTTGTTTATGTATCAACTAAGGCTGCTTTTCTGCTATAGAAGTGGAGTTCATGGTTACCACAGAGATGGCATGGCCTACAAATACTACAGTATATCTGGTCTAGACCTGTTACCATTTAAATGTGAAATGTTTCAGACCAGGTTCATGTGTTTTAACATGCTGTGGCTTGTTATGGAAGGTTGTTAAACCTTTTGAATAAGGGTCTAGGTGACAGACTGTAGGGGTGGAATAGCTAATGAGCTCCTACTACCATTGAATGTACCAGAGCTCCAAAATAAGAGTCTTTCTCTCTTAAGTTACTCCTTATCAGAACTTGCTCACAGTGATGAGGAAAGCTAACCCAAGACCCTTGATTGAAAGCCTTTTGATTCCTGGTCTAGTAAAACCTTTAGCTTATAGAGAGCCTCTTCTTGTTTTAAAGTGAAAATCTCCCTTCCTGTGACTTTCATTTATTGGCCTTGTGGCTGTCTGTGATCACCTTTGGGCATACACAGGAGACATTTGAACCATTTTTAGGTTAGTTAACTTTAAGGCCATCCACGATGGATAGGACATTTTTCAGGTCCAAACATCTTTACTTGTATTAGACGTGACTTTTTGAATAAATGGTAGATTTGGGATAATCTGAGACGCTATATATTATACAGAAAGTGAATGGAGCCTGCTGGTAATTTATTGACCCAAAAAGTGCCACAGAAGTAGTTAGTAGGAATCCTGGATATATTAGTGCAGAGGAAGGGAATTCATGCAGTCAGTCTGAATTCTTCATGGCTTTTAGACATATTGTTCTGTTGCATTCTACAGAGTGAAAAGTTTTTTGTACTTCCTGGTCTCTCCATCTCAAATCCTACTTCCCACCTCATACACAGATTGTGTCATTAGTTTTGTCCATCTTCAAGTGACATTTTAAGCTTGTTCCTCCCTTTGTATTCCCAAATTAATTCTTTTCCTGTCTAACACGTGTGCCCCCATTTCTTTACAGCATGTCAATTGTTTTGGATTTTAGTATAATATTTCTGGCTTAAAAACAATTTCCCTGACCAATTCTAGAAATTACCCTTTAGAACATATAGTCCATTTGTCAAATTTCTACTATCAATTGGTAGGAGTCTTCATAATTTAATCCATTGAATAATTTATGTTTTTCTCTGTTGGAATATGAGTGTTTTAGGGACAGAATATTTTTAATCATTTTAGTCTCGTTCAAATCATAGGCACTCAGAAATATTTAGAGAATGGATAAACTGTACATTAGCAGTAGTTTGGTACTATAAACATTGTTTGATGAATTATCTTCTGAACTTCACTTACAGCATCTAAAAAGAGTTCCTTCTTACTTTCAGAGGAGGCTGAAGTAAATAAAAGTGTTCCTGCTTAGTAATCATTTGATATCTCTCTGTTTCATAAGAAGATACCTGTTGCAGGAAATATTAAAAATGAATGGAAGATTCTCGCACTATGCCCAGCTACTCTCTACCCCAGTGGGCTGGCCAGCCATGCACTGGTGGGCAATGACCCTCCTGTTCTTATCTCATTGAGACTCTCTGGCCTGGCACTCCCTATATGTCTCTACCCAACTCGTTATATTCCCTTCGTGGGTCGCTGCCATACCAGCCCTGTGGAATGACCGCCCATCTCATGGTTAGCTGTCACAATTCTCAGTAACCTGGTGAAATCAAAACTCTAGAAGCTGATAATTAATGAGTCAGGTTTATATATTAATAAGTTCTCAATTCACAAGAGGCCCACACAATAATTTCAGAGCCAATTGATAACGATACAAGCTGCCACCTAGATTAGACAACTTATCTCAATTATTCTATCCCTATATGATATTATATCCCTATATGATATTATAGCTACCTGTGGCTATTTCAAACCACACAGAATCTGAATCGCCCTGTTCATCCTCCATTTTCCTCCCTTTCTCACTTCCTTCTCTTCTGTCCCCGTCTCTGAAACTCTATACTTCACTTTCCTTTTCTCTGTCCAATCACAGGCTTCTTGTTGTATTAATATTCAAGGTGATTGGACATGGAAAAATTCTGCTATAGAGACCTTTTGGACCCTTTAATTATTTAGGTGCACCTAAATGATTATGTACTAATACATTGATTGTTAACTAAATAGGGTAAATATTTTCTATATGCTGCTTTGTCAGCACAAAACTCACATCCGCAAATATCCCGATCTGCAGTCTGTCTAGCAGATGAAAATCAGAAGTGACATTATGGATCCCCCATTGTATTTTACAGATGAGGGTACCGAAAGTCCAGAGGACTTTCAGAAGGCCACACAACCAATTAGCTGCATAGCCAGAGGAACAGTGAGGTAGTCACATTCCATCTTTGGTGCATTTGATTGATATACATCATGCCTTCACCTCTTTTGGTGACTGGTTCATTTTATAAGTGCTGGTGTGGAAGAGAAAACCTTGTGTCTGCATAGTAGCACTATATACTTTGTAATGTACATCATACATATTATAATCTTACCATGATAAAACTTAAATAATTACTAATAGTTTATTTTTCATAATTTAAGAAATTATTAACTATAATCTTGGACAGCAGAAATGATGTAACCAAAATTGCACAAACAGAATACGTCAAAATGGACTTTGAAATCTACGTCTTTCCTAGTGTTTTATAATATCTACCTATCCTTGTTCTTCTATTAGTTTAGGCTGAGTTCAGTGGTTAACAAAGATGTAAATGCTAAGGATTTTATGACTTTAAGTATTTCTTAGCAAATTATTATGCATTGCTCTCTCTCAGAGTTTTCATTATCAATTCATATAATCTTTGATAACATTTTATTGTGTAGCTGATGCATATACACATTTTAACGTTGTACCAACTTAGACTCAGAGGAATTAAACAAGTGGCTAAAAACAACAGGTAGTGAGGAGTAAGCTGACATTTGGAGCCAGAAAACATGGCTTTAGAACCCATTCCTAACAAGTAGGACCAGCCTGCTTCTCTTCTAGTCTAAAGCCCTGTAGACAAAGCAGTGGCTGAGCTTAACCCCTGTAAAACTTGAACCAGTAGGTCACTGTATTCATTACTTTTCTTATTTTTTTGTGTGAGTAAATATTTGGCAAGAAACAACTTAAGAGGAAGGGTTTTTTTTTTTTTTTTTTTTTTTTTTTTTTTTTTTTTTTTTTTTTTTGTGGCTCATGATTTTACAGAGAGACTCCATGCCATCAAGTCATGGAAATCCTCCTGGAGAGGGCATTGATCACAGTGTGTCTAGAGTCGGGAAACTAAGAGGTATGTTGCTTAGCTTGCTGGGACCCCAGGCCATGGAATTGTGCTTCTGGCATTGGGGATAGATCTTTCTTCCTAGAGAGAAAAATCTCCAGAAACCCATCACAGACATACCCAATGGGGAGTGTTCTAGGGACACGGTAGAAATCTAGGCTACAGGGTACTTGTTTCCTCCCTTATTGCTACATTGGCCTTTGGAGGAGAAAAACCTTTACTCATCAGTACTTGGCTCTTTTTCAAGGAAAGGCATGCTTAGCTGCAGAGAGAGTGAAATACTAGTCTACACTGGACTATGCTGACATATAACCAATCTATATAATTATGGTGAGGCACTCCATATCACAGTTTGACGCCAATGACCTGGTTAATTATGATTACCATGCTATTTGCATATCTCCCATTGTTTACCCACCTCATTGTTTATCAGGTCAGAGAAGATTTAGATGCCTGAGACCTTTCTTGCACTAAAGAGACTGAGAAGGGAGGTCATGTTGAGACTTTGGTGTTCATAGATGAGGAAGAAAGACATAACACCTAGAAATATTGCAGTTCTTTGGACATTAGTGGGGAACAAAGTTCAACAGACTTTATTTAGTTAGCAAATACTGATTGGCTCTTGTGTGCTAGGGCCTTGGACATTCAGTGTTGAGTATAATAGACATTGTCCTTACATGAACAGGACCAACATTTCGGGGTGGTGGCTACAGGAAAATTAACACATTAGTAGGATACTTTCAGAGGATGAGAAACAAATTGGAGAAAAGCAAAATGAAGGTCAGAGAGGATGGTCAGGGAGCCCTCCCTTACAGGTGACATCCGGGCATGAGCTTCTCAGTAGATATTCTCACAGAGGGATCTGCACTATGACTTGTCTCTTCCCTTCCTCAAATCTCAGCCATGTGTTCAATTTCCCCAGAGCCCCTTCTATTCTGGAGGGTGTGTCCGCTGATGTCTCTCCTTGGCCTGATTCCACCCATGAGGAAAGTACTACGGTTAGCAGATGTCAGTGGAGATTATCTTGTGCCTTCCTGAAATAACAACCCCTCTCTCTGTTGAAGCCTTTTAGTCTAAGCTAAAAGAGATGAGTTTAGTTTGGCATGGCATGTTTCAAGTGAGCCCAATACTTCCTCTGTGAAGAACCATCTGTTTAATCATCATCTTTTCTTGAATTCACATAGGGATTGATGTCATGAATTGGGATACAGTCTTTGACATTCACCAGTTCTCTTCTTTTGAAAATCTGGACAACATTTATAAATTTGCAAGCTTCTGGATCCATGCCTTCACTCTCTGATCCCTCTAGAATCCCTGATGCTGGCTCCGTGGCCACGTTTGCACATTCTTTTAATACCTTGGGATATTGATGCAGAGAATCTCAGCTCATTCATTGCAACTATCCCAAACCCCTGTATCTGTCTTTGCCTTATCACTATTCTGTTAGTGTCCTTCTATATGTAGTTTCCTGGGTAGAAAAGTAATCCGGTTATAGCAAACTGTGAAAGACATCAAAGCAGAAAATAAATCACTCATAATTTTAACACCCAGCCAAGCTTCCTTAGTATTTTAGAATGTCTGCTTAGCTTTCCTGATACCACAGTCCTCCCTACATGTATAAATGCACATACAGATGTCCACACAACACATGCAAATATATACATATTCTTATGCTTGTTTAATGAACTGGAATAGCTACACATAGTGCATATTTTAATTATGCTCCTTTTAACTTAAAATAAATGATCAGTATTAACCTTTTCAGGATAAAAATTGTTTTTCATGATAAAAACAATGGAAGGAAGATGAGAGGGAAGAATGCTTTTACTCTTGGCTGTAAGGCACTTATCTCAAAAGGAAGCAATGTACCACTTGTATATTTCCAGACTAAATGTAACTGAAGAAGTTACTCAGATATTCTCTTCAGTGGTAGTGTATTTTCTGGGAGCAGTGTTGAAGGAAGAGACCATTTTTCTGTCTTTCCTGGAATGCCCAGAACTTGTGTCATCATTGTAACAAGACCTCTAGAAAAGTTTGGATTGTGTAAAACTTTAGTGACAGTTAACATTGCCTACTTTCATGGGTCTCCTGTAAATGTCTGCAGTGGAGTCCATACTTTCCAAAACCTTATGATAAAAGATGATTTTAATTTATTGAAAGTAGCATGCATCTTTCACTGCCAATAATAAATTATATATCTCATTAGGTACTGGAGACTTATAGGTTGGTAGCCAGTGAAGTGTATCAAACTCACCAGCAACCATTCATTCCGTTTCTGAGCTGGTAAAGAAATAATAGAATGTTGGCTATACTGGTGAATCTCCCAACTTCCTAGATTGCTTTACAGGATTCCCTGAATGAGCACTCCCTGTTCAACACTACATGAATTATCATCACTGATCTCTGCTATACATTCCTGTTCTGAATAGTCATCTCTCTCCAAATAGAGTATCTGGATGGAAAACTCTATGCTTCACCTAAGCTAAATTATCCCACTGAAAGAATTCATGGGCTTTTGAATTTGTTTATATTCTATACATTGCAGGACTATTGTTCATGTTATAAAATAGTGGAATGGAAGGAAATTTTTTTGAGGAGGTGAGGAAGTTCTTTCTGTCCCCTCTACAGCTCCTTGAAGAGTAATTTCAGTTTTTCCTTGACTATTTAATACCTGTTCCCTGAGAATTCCTCTGTAGTGAAGTATGTTCCAATAGTCCATTTCCTCACCATTTTTCAGGTTCTTGAAACACTGTGTGTCAATTTACACTCTTCAGAGCTTCCTTCTGAAGCCACAGCAGAATAGGCACCACTATTATGGGTTGTCTATTCTCAGGGCTCTTGCAGAATGCCCACCCTAATGTAATATTTAGTAAATACTTGCTAGTTTAACAATGATAATGCAATTGCCCATACTGTGCAGGAGTTTCTTTATAAAGTTGACAAATTCTAGTTAATGAGAAGGATAAAATCCTTTTTGGAATTCAAATATTCATCGGGGAAGACATAAAAATGAAATGATTATAACAAGTAGGTATATATCATGTTTGAATGTGGTAAATGCACTGAGAAAGTCAAACAAAATAACTATATTGAAAATGCTAGAGTTCAGATAAACCCATTAGGTGGCTAGAGTCAACTTAAGTTTGATAGAAGTGTCAAAACATGCCCTGGAGAAAGGCAGCCTGTTCTGTGAAGGATGCTGGGAAAACTGGATGTCTACATGCAGAGGGATGACAGTAGATCCACACTTTTCACCATGTACAAAAATCAACTTAAAATAAATCAAAGATTTTTAACATGATATATGTCAGTTGTGCGGCATCTGGAGGGTGTCATATGTAGAGAGCAGCTAGGGCAAATGTCTGGGGAAGATGGGAGTATAGTAAATTAAGAGGCTAATGGGACCCAAAAATATGCGTAATTGAGCCGGGGAGTACTGGAAGACAAGAGTGTGGTGTTACAGTAACAAATACAAGGATAGAGTTGCCATTAACTCATAGAAGCCACATATGGATGAACCATATAAAAATGTGTCTGGGTCCTATTGTTTGAAATCAGTATCAGATGCCCAAGTAGACAGGTTAAACAGGAAGTTGGATATATAAGAAAGTCCTGGGTTTTTAATTGTGTCATTGGATAAATGCCAGGATATGATTTCAAGTGACTGGGAAGTGAAGGGGTTAATGATTGAGGCCTGGGATAATAAGGTCCCTGTCAAGGACCCTGAGGACAAATGACACATGAGGATGGAGGGACGCTAGAGATTGCGATGTCTTGAAGCCAAGGAGAAGAAAGATAAAACTTGAATAAATATAGTTCTTTGGGTAGATTTTTAAACCAACTTCTTTCTCTTGTTGGTGGTATATATTTTCACATTAGCTACTTTCTGATAGTGGATTCAGTACCCTCTATTTTGGATGGCTTTCCTGATGGGCATCTTTTAAAACATCACAGTTGTAATGAAGGTACTGTTGGCTAACAGCTGCCTTCTTGAGAGGTAACCCCTAGAGCCAATTCCACTTGTGCTAACTTTCTCTCGATCATAGGGAGGTGAAACAGGGTAAGAGCAAAGACACTAGACTGCACAACAGTGTCTACGGGGCTGCAGAGCTAACGCTGGATGCTGAAAGAAACATTGAGATTCTTCATCCAATACTGTTTTACTCAAGTCCCTTTACATGATGGTAGCCTTCATGTATCACGTAAATTGTTCATTTTCAGGAGCTGAAGAATGTATACAGAACAAAACCATCAACCAGGAAATATAAGATTTTTGATATTGCTGAAATAATATTAGTCAAAATGATAAGACATGATAGTTTTTGTATAACCCACTACAGCATGTATATTTATATTTAATACAAAATGTCTAGAGCAGAAATTCATTTGAAGACTAGGCTACTTTATTCTGTAGAACACTGTGGTGACTGTCAGAGTGATTCACAGCTCTATGTCAGAGCTTTGGCTACAAATAATGTGGATTGTTGCAACACTGTATGAGAAGAGAACAATGATGCTTTTCTTCCTGAACAACACTGAAGAGAGATGTGTGGACATGTAAGGAAGCCATGCTCGAAGAGTCATTCTAGGAGTCAGGCTTCTTCCTGCATTCTCCTCCTCCATCATTGAAAATATTGAGGGTTTTTAACATAGTTGAATCTAAGAAGCAGGCACGTTCATGATCTAGTTCATGGGATAAGGAAAGAATATGTAAGAGCACCCCCAGGTATTTTAGTCCAATATTAAAAAGTACTCCACTTATACTTATTTTAATCAAAAGACACTTAACTAATTGTCTGAAAGAATGGGTCCTTTAGAAGTTATGGGCATTAGGTTAGGCCACTTCTCATGGGTGGAAATATCATCATATAGATTTGACAGCAGAGACGCTGGGGAAATTTATCCTGTAGTAGTATCCAGCCACTATCATCATCCTCATCCTCCTCCTCCTCCTCCTCCTCCTCCTCCTCCTCCTCCTCCTCCTCCTCGTCTTCTTCTTCTTCTTCTTCTTCTTCTTCTTCTTCTTCTTCTTCTTCTTCTTCTTCTTCTTCTTCTTCTTCTTCTTCTTCTCCTTCTCCTTCTCCTTCTCCTTCTCCTTCTCCTTCTCCTTCTCCTTCTCCTTCTCCTTCTCCTTCTCCTTCTCCTTCTCCTTCTCCTTCTCCTTCTCCTTCTCCTTCTCCTTCTCCTCCTTCTCCTTCTCCTTCTCCTTCTCCTTCTCCTCCTCCTCCTCCTCCTCCTCCTCCTCCTCCTTCTCCTTCTCTTTCTCCTCCTCCTCCTCCTTCTTCCTTTCTTCCTTCTACCCTTCTCTTCCTCCTCCTTTTCCTTGTTTTTTCTTTTTCTTCCTTTTCATTTCTTTTAAATTGAAAATAGATTCTTCTCTCATTCAATGCTTCCCAACTGGTTTCTCCTCTTTTCATTCCTCTAAAACCCCACCTCCCCTCTCCCTCAGACCCACTTTCCCTCCATTTCCTCTTCAGAAAAGAGAAGGCCTCCAAGAGATGACAGCCAAATATGATAAAACAAGATACAATAGAACAAAGTGAAAGCCATTATGTTGAGGCTGAACAAGACAAGCAGATAGGAGGCAAAGAGTCTCAGGAACAGGCACAAAAGTCAGGGATACTCCTGCTCCCCCTATCGGGGGTCCTGCCAGACCACAAATCCAACAAGCATCACAAATACTCAAAAGACCCAGTGCAGACCCATGCAGGCCCCATGCTTTTTGCTTAGATCTCTGAGCCCATGCAGCCACTATCTTCTAACCATACATCTTGGCAGATGTCAACCATGGTCACCACCGTCTCTCACCATGCTTGCTGTTTAGCAGAGAAGATAGGGTTGTGTGACTTTTGTAGGTAACCATGACATGTTATAGACTGAGGAAGTTCCATGGAGGTTGGCATAGGGTGGCAAAGGAGAAAGAAAGGCGTCCCTGATTGTACATAGAGAGATGGGCATCTGGGAGAAAGTGAGAGTTAAACTTCATGGGATATCAGTAGGCAAGGGTGCATGGAAGACTTAAAAAGACATTCCTGGAGAAAGGAATGGGATTTAGGGTCTAAAGCTGAGTATATTTGAGATGGAGATAATCCCATTGGCTAGAGAATGGTTGATTTGATAAAGTGAGAGTGAACTCAGACTAAACCTTGGAGACTGTTAGAATAACAACATACTTTTTTTGAGCTCCAAAAAGTTGTAAACTTCCTTAGATGAAGAATGATATGATCCAGACAAAGGATTTTCACACTATGTTCTGAGGAAGCTGAGATTTTAAAGAAGGGCCCTGTGCGGTAATCTTGGACACACACCCCTGCTTCAGGCAACAACAATTCTTCATCTGCTGGTATGTAAGGGAGGTACTGTGGGCAGGAGTGCTACAGCCAAAGACAAGGCTTCAAAACTCTAATTATAAGATAAATCCTCAGAACATTTCCTCAGTAGTTTGGGATTATGGATCATGTCAGTATAATGGGAAGTCTGTCTCTCTCTCTCTCTCTCTCTCTCTCTCTCTCTCTCTCCCTCTCTCTCTCTCTCTCTCTCTCTCTCTCTCTCTCTCTCTCTCTCTCTCTCTCTGTGTGTGTGTGTGTGTGTGTGTTTGCACCCATGGAAGCCAGAGATGTCAAGTCCTCCAGGTAGTTGTCAGTTGCCTGGTACAAGATCTGGGAGCCAAATTAAGGTCCTCTGGAAGAATAATACAAACTGATAACCACTGAAAAAGCACTCTAGCCCCAGTTCACATTTTTTGTTTAAAAGAAATACAAGCTGACTGGGGTGGCCCTAAGAAAGACACCCAAGCACCTGGCATAGCCCTGGGTGGGGCACCTGCTGTGAGTACCACTATAGTAAATAAATGTGTGATGGAGAGATGGAAAAGGTAGACTACATGGTGGAGAGATGGAAGAGGAAGCTAAGTCGAAGGGTTTGTACACTGTAGAGAAAGGTGAAACTGGAGAATCAATAGTGGTGAGGAACAGACAGATATGAGGAGGCCATGGTGAGGTCCTGGCCTGGGCTGCCCCAAGGACCATGGCTGGGTCATGGTCCTCCTGCAGCCCGGGTCTGTGTTGATGTCTGTGGCCTGAGTGACCACCAAAGGCCAAGTAGATGCTTATGGTCTGGGCTGCCACCAGGTATCATATTTATATCTAAGGGCTGTGCTGCCACTGAGAGCATGCTGATTTGAGTGGCCTGTGATGCCACCTGAGGTCATGGGGACGGACATACAGACCCTTGCTGCTGCCAGGGGCCACGTCTGGGTGTGTGGCCCTATGGCAGCTGGGGACATCTGTGTTGGTGTCCCAGGCCCATGTTACCACCAATGACTCTACAGATTCCCTGGAATAGACTGCTGCCTAAGACACTGTGCTGAGCTGAACTTGACCCTCACTGGGTACCATACTAGGGAGAGGTGACCCGCCCCTTGCCTAGGCAGCACAGTAGAGCTGATCTTGATGGTAGGGGAGTTGGTCAGCTGGCCCAGAATGTATGAGCTCAGAAGAGTTGGTCTCATCCATAGTCTGCCATGGGGTGGGCTGGGCAAGTGAGAGATGCCCTGTCTTACTGCCTATAGTAGGCAGGAGAACTGATCCTGAATTCATGAAATCAGGAGAGCTGTTCCTGGCCCTGACTGGCTGTAGCCTTCTGGAGACTAGATTCTCCACGTTACCTGGGCGATACAGTAGAGCTAGCCCTGGTAGCAAAGGTATGGGTGAGCCAGTCTGGAGAACATGAGAGCAGGAGATCTGATCAGCTGACTATGCCCTTTTCCAGCTATGGCATTTGGTGATCTGGCCAGGGCAGGGATGGAGGGCAGCCCTGGTGGTTTGGATGGAGGAGAGCTGGCAGGTTGACTAACTCAGCTACCTCACAGACCTAGATGCAGGGCTTGGAGTTGGCCCACCCCAACATTTACCCCATTTATGATATGCTTGAGCAGGTGAGAGGGCTGGTCCTGAAGATCCTAAACTGAAGAATGTCTGACGCAGAGTAACAACAGGATGTCAGACAGGAGTCCTGGTGAAGATCTAGTATTTATAGTGAAGCAGGTACCAGAGACCTTGAAACAGAACAATGGTTCATTGCAATGAACATTTGCAAATAAAGACGTATGGACAAAACAGTATTCTGTGAGACACATTGTAACATACTACAGCTTCAATGGTAAGAGGGCTTTTTGTTTTGTTTTGTTTTGTTTTGTTTGTTTTTGTTTTGTTTAATTCTTTTTTGTTTTTGGTAGGAAGAGGTTGCAAAGGTTAGATACAAAGGGAAGGAGAGATGAGTGGGATTGGGGTACACAATGTGACAGAATCAATAAAAAATTAAAAAATAAATAAAAATCTAGTACATTTCAGTGATGGTTAACATCCCATTGTGATGCATAGATGTGACATTTCTTCAAGTAGATGTGTCAGCAGAGTCACCTCATAGAGTAGGCCTATAATCAGTAGAGCCTTTAAGAATCCTGTGGGATTTATCGAGTGTTCTAGAACTTATCCAAGGGCTCCACAAACTCCACCATCATACTTAATCCTCAAGAACTGTTTAAGTCACTTTACAGATATTAAAGAAAGAGTCTTCTCTGCTTTCTTGCAGCTACTGAGGGTGGAGCAAGAATATGTCACTATATTGTCTTCTCTGAGGGACTTCAATCTTTGGGTGCCTTTGTTTACTGTTCCCATTGACTTGAGACTATTGTGAATGTCTGTGCATTCACACAACAGTCACCTAATAACCAACTGATGGTGCTTTCTCTCCTCTGAAGCACAATTGTTTATCTCACAAATGAGAGGATGGATCAGAAGGAAGAGTCAGTAGGAAGTTTACTAATACCTCTTACAACTCACATCTCCAGATATGCCTTTTAATTTTTTTTTCTTACTTAATCGTATCAACCTTGTAAAGTACTTGTTAAAGATATAGGGAAAGAATTAAGTAGGGGTTAATTCTGCAGAATTGCATTTTCTGGTTGAGTGGCAGGATTCTGTTTACTGCAACTACTCTAGCTGGTTTTATAGTACTGTGTTCCCCGGTGGGAACTCTTTGCAGAACTGGGGTATAACTTTTGTAGATGAACGCGTGATAATGTGGGAAAACACTCCACTGTTCACATTACAATTGCGGTTAGTTTCAAATAACAAGGACTCTATTCACACCAGACGATGTAGTGCAACTACACTTAAGTGATTCTTAAGGCCAGAGGCACATTTATGACCATTTGGGGACTGAATTGTGAGGAGAAATTACTCAGTATTGTGGCAGAAGCTATTAATTTTTTTTGCACTTGAGGTGATGAGTCATGAAACTCAGGGTGAAAGTCAGGACTAAGGCAATATTTGTGTAAGACCTCACACAACTCCTAAGTTTAATATCTGGAGTCAAAAGAGTACCACCAGCTTGCCAAGTGGACTTGATAAAATTGACCTTAGCATAACCAATGTTTCCTTGGCTTGCTTCCTTAAAGCTGTACAGAGCTTTGCTTGGTTTGAGGCTGGGGATAGGAAGAACCAGATAGTGACTATATAGGTACTAGAATTTTTGATATGGAAATTTAGAAAATACCAGCTATAACATATTGAGTTTATACTTCTAGAGACAAAGCCTACACCAACAATCTTATGGGTCATTTTCGTGTATAGACTTTGCACTGAGCACAGTAGTTGGGGCATATGGAATTTGCATAAATATACTGGGAAATTCCTTGGGTGATATTGTACAGCGCAACACAATTCTACACCTGTTGGAGAGTGCAGGAGTATGGGTATGCTGATGCTATAATTGGAACCCACACAAACAGAGGGCTGCGACAAGCATTTCACAAGCTGTTTACAAAGGAGCCAGGGGGAGGGGGAAAAGAAGAAATCAAATTTCATGATGGGGCTCAACTGCTAGCAAAATCCTATTAATGCATGAAGTGTTTATTGAATTCAGACAAGCAATTATCCAAGGTATTGTGAAGTGTCATTGAAAGCACAGGCTTAAGCTCTGAGTGAGGGGGAGGGAGAATTCAATCCCAGCACATCACCTGAAACCCTCCCTCTTAGAGGCTCTGCCTGGGAAACAGCCAACCTGTGGCAGATCTGAGATTAGGATGACAAAGGGAAAACATATACACTATCGACACTCTGACCCACTCAATGAGTATGTCTCCAGCATGCCCAGAGAGTATTAACACCCAACTTCTCCTATCCAGACCTTTCTGAGCTGTAACTTATAAGGGAAACAAATTCAATAAGATAATGCATCATGCCCAGACCCTCCTGAACCTAGAAAACCTAACACCCTGGATAAGACTCTTAATCTACATTTAAAGACCTGTTTAGTGAACTAAATGGGGCATCTTGCCCCTGCACTGAGCCAGGCTGTTGTCATTTAGTCCTCATCTATTGACAATACCTAAATGCCCGGAATGCAGATTAGCTGGGGATGAGTAGAAGGTTTTTACTTGTGGATAAGGTTTGTTGGAAAACAAGTGAAAGGTAATTCTTTAGGAATCGGAGGAAACATTTCTTGTGTTGCTGTCATTTGCACGCATCCTGCAAAGCTCAAGTGTTGCAAACTGCATTCCCAGGGTAAGTGTGAGAGGTGGGGCTCTGAGGAGGCTATGGGCCCGTCAGGAATCACAATAGAGTGGGAATGTGTTCATTTATATGATGTTGGGCCTTCTTTGTGCTGGGGAATCACTCTCTCTTATTTTCTCGCTCTCTCTGCCTTCTGTCATGTGTTGATATAGTCTGAAGCCTCTTCTCTATGCCAGGGTCATTCCTTGCTACTTGTAAATTTCATTTATTTAACAATTGCTGGGTCTGTGGTAATCTTTCCTTAGTGACATTGAGTAGACTAGAAAACCTGAATGAAGAAAGAGCATGTAGCTCCGGAAGGCTTGAGTGCTCTCAGTAATACCCAACATTGTCTCGGTTGGGTGGGACTCTTCACCAAATCACAGCTCTCCTGCAAACAGCATGTCCTCTTCGGAGGATGGCAGTAGTGACCACTCATGGCCACCGGACAAGTCCAGCCAAGTGGCTGTCTCACTAGCAGGCTATGGAAATCTCTAAGTGTATCACTTTCCCAGGAGGTGCTATGATAAGTTAAACTTGATAGCGCCATTAGCCAGGGATGGTTTAACCTTGTCATAGCAACAAATCTCTAAGTTGACCTTAAAAGGGCTTTTGCCTTCATATATATGTAACTTTGTATAAATGTGTGTGTGTAAAAATTACAGTTTTCAACTTTACTTTATATTCGGACATTTGCTCCACATGTATTAAGCATTTGACATTAGTGCATACATGGAAGAGGGAAGGCTCCCCGGCATGGTGGATAGGCATGAGAAGCCTGCAGTGATCCTCTTCACCACTAGGGGGTCATTGTGTATGTCTGGCAAAATAATCTATTCACTTGGTAGACACTGATTACCAAGTGTTCAAATATCTCTAGCAACGAGACTAGAAATGGCAGTTTAGGGCAGAAAGGGGGTGAGACATACCAAACTAAACTAAATTAAACTAACTAACTAATTAACTAACTGACTCCAGAAATCAAAGTTTTTCAGGTTATTTTCCTTCCTATCAGAACCCATCTCAATGAGGGTTTCCTCTGTCTCATTCTGCCAGTGCGTTGATGTTTAAAGACCATGGTTCTTGTGATGGGCATAGGTGGCCAACAGCATGTCTTCCAGTCACAGTGACCACAGACGTAGAAACGCCAACCCCAAATGTTATTCTAACAATAATCTGTTAAAGGGTAATGTGAGCTCCTTGCAAGTGTAGGGATAGCAAGCCTTACCTCAAAGTCTCTCTGAATAGGAGTAAAAACAACACTCAAGACAGGGCAGCGTTTCTCTCAGAGGATGCTTACTTGTGACTCGAGAGGGGGTAGATGGGAACCACACAATGGATGATGTAAATGTTGAGAAATGAGGCATCTGGATGGCAGCGTGGTGACCCTGCCCACATACATACCCAGTCTTAGGACTACCAGGGCTACTGCTTAGCAACTTCTAAGAGCTGATGGCTGGCTGGGAAGTCACTGGGGTCAACTGGCAGGAGAGATGGAGACACAAACCCTTTTTATTCATCTTTCAGAACTCATTAAAAAACCCCTTTCAGAAGCTTTGCTGATCCCCCATCCCCACTCTTAGGCAAAGTTTTCAAAAACAGCATGGATGCCCTTCTCCTATGCTAAACCTTTTACCATGTGTTTCACCATCTGATCTCTGTCCTTCATGCGCTAACAGGCTGACAAATGTCATCAAGGCAGTAACTGACTCCTGCTCATCTATGTCCACTCCATGCCAGCTACTGGTGTGAGGAGTTCAGTAACTGTATTCCATAAATGCTACATTTGAGGTGCGAAAGACAGAGATGACATCTGAACTAACCATGTTACGTATTTTATGATCTGTAAATTAGAAATACTTGTGACACCAGTCCTCCTTTTGTTTATCCAACTCTGCATTCTTTACAAGACATACATGTTGACCTTGGCCTGCTCAGTCTTCTCATAAATCTTGTGGAAAGGAAGGACAATTTCCTTATTATGTAGCTGTTGAAATTGGAAATTAGAATGTTCAAGGAGTCAAATTATATAGGGAGTTGAGGCAGCGATAGAAAGTTAGGAATTACTTTCCTCAGGGTTCTCTTTCCTTCCCCTTCTCTCTTCCCCCTTGGTATTCCTTGTCCTTCCCCTCTGTACTCTGCCCTCCCCCTTTGTCCTCCTTGTCCTCCCCCTGTACTCTGCCCCCCCTATACTCCCCCTGTACTCTATCCTCTTCCTCTGTCCTCCCTGTCCTCCCCTGTCTTCCCTGTCCTCCCAGTCCTCCTCCCCCTCTGCACCTCTGTCTTCCCCCCTCTGTATGCCCTGTCTTCATTTTTATGTCATCTCTGTTTTTTAATCTCAGTTCAGCTTTCCTTGTTGGCATAGACTAAGGGTAGCCTTTCTTTCCCTACCAACCTCAAATTCTTTATCTGTGAAATGGGAAGAACTACAATGAAGGCTTTCCTTGGATATAATATAACTACATTAGATAACAAGTAACATGCATTAGTGGCTTGCTTTTTTCCAGACACTCAAAAATTTTAGATTTACAGAGAAAACTGTGAATATCATAAAGTAAGTTTCAAACACCCTAAACCTACTAGTACCATTCTAAGTGTTTTACGTGCACTCTTTTTTCTTGAAGGTTATCATAAGTCTCTGAATTCCTGATCTCACTTTAGAAGGCATTTAGTTAAGATGAAAAGATGTGAGTCTAGGATTGAGTGTCCTAAAGAGTGTAGTAGCAAGGCTGATTTCTGGGTATGCCAACTATTTTGTTTCTCCTCTCTGTGAATGGTCAAAGACCAACCCATGGGACTATATTATTAGATCTAGGATCTAGGCCTTGTGAAATCCAGGCTTGTTACATTTCAACAGTTGTAGTCTTGTACATACAACTGGTCGGATTACCTCATGCTTACCCTAAGTACTTTTTGGGTTGCAACATTTAAAACTGCCTCCCTATTAGATCAGAGTTGACGTCCTGGTGAGAATTTCAGGAGTGGTAAAACTCACCGTAGACTTTGTCAGCATCCTTCTGGGGGAG